>NW_007731698.1:2087-3058 GCF_000696425.1 Galeopterus variegatus
TTGGAATCATTGGAAAAAAAATAGCCTCACTATGTTTAAATACAGTGTATTAGAGCAATTTTCTCATGAAATAATTTGGCACATTTTCTATTAACCTTTTATCTGTCACCACTTTTTCTAATTTTAATGTATTTCACACACTGACATGGATTACCAAATATGATTTAAAGCTCACCCAATTTCTCTTCCTGGGGTGGTTTTATGACCCTGGGACTTCAAGCTCTTGGATCAAAGCTTTGGTTCATTTCAGCAGCTGCCTAGAGTGAGCAGTTTGAGTCCTTCTAAGCCCATCAGAGGGAAGGTGTGAATTTGCCTTTCTCACACCCCTGTTCTCAGAACATCTCCTTCCCATCTGCCATATGCAGGAGCCTAATGGGAAGGAAATGCCATAATAGAGGGAGAGTCTGCTGAGAAGGTAAGTGCCCTTCTGACTAGGTCTTCTTCAATCCTCAAAGATCTTGCCATTTTGCTCTTGATATATTTGAGAGCTGGTGATAAATCACAGTATACTGGGAAGAGTGCTGAGCAAAGAGTCAGGTGGTCTGTCCACCTCTGCCATGAGTGAGCTGTGTCACTTTGGGTAAATTGTGGGTTCTCTATTCCTCTGCTTCAACTATAAAGTGAGACAGTGGGATGTTATGATCTTAAATTTCTTTACAGTTGTATGATATAATCAATTTCTGACCCCTTTCTTACTATATTGATCATCACTAAGTGATTTTTTCCCACCTCATAGCTGACTTAAGCCCTAATAATGACTTTGATTACACACTTTTCTTTATAAACATTAGAATTACAAGATTCCTGCACATAACCGAATTTAAACGGAACATTGAGTTCACTTTTGTTGTATTTTATATTTGTTTGCTCTAGATTCTTCTACTGTGGTGTCTTTATCAGATGTTTGTTGAAAAGTTGTCATTATACATTAATGTTGGATAGTGTTGAGAACTTGGTCACGGACATTAACT
>NW_007731698.1:4105-17788 GCF_000696425.1 Galeopterus variegatus
TTTAAGTTTACTGTACTATCAGATATTGCTTTAAAAGTTCTGTGATATATATTGATATTGATAGAAAATTGGTTTGCTTTGTTTTAATTCTTTCCAATTTGTGTAGGAATGGTACAGAATGAACCAATATTGTTAAACTCACAGCCATTTATTTGACAATTTTAATACAAAATGCAGTTGGTAGGTGCTTCCTAGGATGTAAACATGAAAGACCAGCCATACCTGCTCTCAGGAAGCTTATGTCATCAGTGCTAATGCTGCTTTGCAGGGTGAGGTAGTCACACCTTCCTCCATTACTAGAAACACTTTAGTTATTCAAGACCCAAGGAGCAATTTGTGTATGCTACCGTATATACATACCCAAGGAGCAATTCGTGTATGCTACCGTATATACATGTATATAAAATACATATATATTATTATATGTATAATATATAAATATATATATTTACACTCTCTTTCAATGCTTGAACTAGCTTTAGTTTGCTGTTAAAAACTTCAATTTTTTTCTTATCCAGCAACTTGTCTCATCTCAATTACTGTAAAATTGTTTGTTTTTCCATGGTTTGTTCTCTCTTCATGGATTCCTGGCTGTGAAACTGAATATTGACTTAAAAAAATCACACCTCATACCTGTCTGTATAAGTTTTTTATTAATCTTTAAGTACATAAATCCCCAGTCTCCCAAGTCTGACGAAAATGTGCAGATCTCTGGGTCTTTACCCTGCATCACTCAGATGCCCAGAGGATACTGGCCTCTCGGGAAGGGCTTGAAACCAAAGATCATGTTGTTCTCTCTTCATGGATTCCTGGCTGTGAAACTGAATATTGACTTAAAAAAATCACACCTGATACCTGTCTGCATAAGTTTTTTATTAATCTTTAAGTACATAAATCCCCAGTCTCCCAAGTCTGATGAAAATGTGCAGAACTCTGGGTCTTTACCCTGCATCACTCAGATGCCCAGAGGATACTGGCCTCTCGGGAAGGGCTTGAAACCAAAGATCATACTAACAGTGCACTTCATAAATAGTGGATTTAATTTTTAAAAATGATTCAAAACTATGCTATCTACACTAAGTGAATCGTTGTGCAGTATTTTCATGTATTGAAACAACATACAGTACCCCACAAAAATAAATATAAATAAAATTGAAAAAAAAATGCCACTGTATTTGAAAAATGAATTCTAGCTGATTACATTTAAGGCTCCATGTATTGAAACAACATACAGTACCCCACAAAAATAAATATAAATAAAATTGAAAAAAAAAAATGCCACTGTATTTGAAAAATGAATTCTAGCTGATTACATTTAAGGCTCCCAAAAGTTAGATGCAAGGATATAGGATCTTCCTCTGGGCACTCCCAGCACCAGGTGCTTTTTCATTGTGTTCTAGTTTCTCACTTCTGTTTGTTCCCCAATGTCAGCAATTTCTCAACAGCAGGTGCTATTTTCTTTGATTGTGAACTGAACACTTTAACCATTACATCTTTGTGCTTTGCTCTGAGAGCCACAGATGCCATGTTTCAGTACAGTATTATGATTTGTTATTAGTAGCCTTATCCTCATGTACTGCTGCCCCAACTCATACTTTCTCCACCCCAACTTCTAGGCTAAGTCCAGGAACATAGATTTCTCCTAATATCATTTTTCTGCCCCCCTGCCCCAGTCTTTCATTCAGCTCTGGCCTTATGCATTGGCCAGATTTGCTGGTTACCCACCTGGCATAATTTGATGAACACGAATTAGGTTACTAGATTCTCTGCTGGATCACTAGGGTCTGCCACCATTGAGGATGTACTGTGTTGGGTTGAAGTATTGCCTTCTACTATTATGCTACATGTGTGACCTCCTTGAAGAATATCACATTTGCCTAAGACAGAACTTGTTGGTTTCATTGTGCCTGCTTCTACTAGCTGTGATGATCTGTGGTTTCCAGCTACCTGTGGCTCAGGTGGTTGTGGGTTGTTGCTCTGCTAGTCCTGCCCCCTGGCCTGTCAGCTGTGCATAGTCAGACCATAGCTAGGAAAACTTTGCTTTTTATTAACCATGTGAAACTCATTGAGAGTCTTATTCTTCATGCCACCCCTTTCTACCATGCCATAAATCTTTAGCTGACCAGGGCCCTCTCACTAACCCTCCCTCCAAGATGAACCATCCTTCTGAGAAAATCATGTTTCAGATTTTTAGCACGTTCAAATTGAAATGCTATTGTTTGAAGGTAAACATACATGAAAGTTTGGTTTACCTTATGCAATAGCTGTTTATTTGAAAAGTTATTTGTCAATTGAAGTTTTGGAAATGTAAGTCTATTTTAAATGTTTCAAGGGAAATTTTTATTTAAAAAAATTTCCAGCAGGGAGACTTCTAGAAAGTAAAGAATTCCCTTTTTAGATACAGATAAGCACAAATTGATCTATTCTGTGACTTTAGAGTTTAGAAAGTCCTTTTTAATTTTTACAAGTTTGACATTGTGTTCTCATTAAGCTATTGGGGATTATTTTCAAATTATGAGGCAATAGTTCACAACATGGAGCTGAATAATATGCTAAATTTCAGAAGGAGAAAAGAGAACTGTGGTTATTATAGGTGGGAAAGGGAAAGGGGATGGAGTTAGTGAGAAATTGGTTAAGGGTCACAAAGAATGATTAGGTTTTGTAAAGATGAGTATACTAATTATCTTGATTTGATAATCACGTATTGTCCACAGGTATTGACATTCAACTTTGTACCCCCAAAATATGTATAATCAATTATGTTTCAATAAGAAAAAAATAAAACCTCTCAAAATCAATCAATAAATCTCTCTCACTCACACACAAACATATCTGTGACATAAATATACTTATAAATTGCACAGCTATGTAAAGTGTGGAAGGAAGGGAGTGATGATTTAATAAATTCTGAGTACTGAAGGGGACTGAGCAACTTGAAGAATTTAAAGAGTGAAAGTCATAATTGACAAAATGATTTGCACATCTTGATAGGAATTTTCTCTGGGGACTCTAGTTATTGCTAATAGCTAGTTTGAATTTTTTTTATTATGAAATGTCAATTTAAATTTTAAACCACAGTGATTTAAGATTCTCTTAGCACAGTTGGTGCCATCACTTTGTGCTTAGTAGCCTGTGTTTCATCTACCCAGAGGAATTTGTCAGGAAGTCAAAGCCAATTTTTTCTAACTGATCTTTCTGCCAGAGTGTAGTGATGTTTCTATTAAAAACAAAAAAGTATATGAGCAAGCTCATTTAATCTCTCTGTATTCTGACGTTCTCTTTTCTTTTTGATATTCATTTTGTTGTTGTCTTTAAGGACCTAATTGCTCAGACTGTTAAAGACACTGGAACAGGGAGGATGGTTTTATATTCCAGGTCCTTAGACATTCTGCTGCATTTTCCTGGTCCCAGACATCCAAGGGTCTAGGTGGGAGGATACTGACAGATGACTGTTGTCCGTCTAAATAAAATTAGGACCATGTTGTGGCTGAGCCCAGCTTCCCCCAGCCTAAAATTTAATTTGTCTCCTTTAACACCCACAGATTGCAGAGACATCGAACAATGCAAATAAAACCTAAACAAAGAATATTAGTTGTATGTTTCCTGCAAAGAACACGACTATTGTGGAGTGAGAAGGATTCTCTCTGAGATTGCTTTATATCATCTTAGACACCTGGATTTGAATTTTTCATAGGGATATAAAACCCAAGAACTAATGATAATGTTTATAATGTTTATATTTGCACAAAGCCCATTCCAGAGAGACAGAAGAAGCATCTGCTCTATGATAATATTGGGGGGCCTGAACACACCTCTCAGCACTGGACAGATCATCTAGCAACAAATCAACAGAGTAACCATTACTCTTTCTGGAGAGAAGAAATCTAGGGTAATTAGAGAGGGGAGGGGAAAAAGAGGGGGAGGAGGGGAGATTGGACAAAGGGCATAAAGAATAAGTATGATTCGTAACATATGATTCGTGATCAACATATGTCAATGTTGAACCCCCAAAATATGTATAATCAATTATGCTTCAATAAAATTTTTTAAAAAAAGTTTATATTTGTTCCAAATTTCACTGATTCTGACAATCCAGAGCTTCTGCTGGAGCTGTGAACAACCAAAACTTCTCATGGTGACACTGTCCTTTATGCATTTTGCTAAGCATAAGAGATAAATTATGTTAATCATGTGATGGTGCCACAGAGAGAGACCACATGCTCCCTGAAATTCTCATGTTGTTAAATAAGCATAGTGAAAGGGGATTTTTAAAAATAGTATTCTTTTTAGATACTAGTATGACCCCAGTATACAAAAGCTAAAAGATTATAATGAAATATTATGAACCAATGGGAAAGTAATAATTCATTCACAAACAGTTTTGGGGAAATCAATTAAAGTTAGTTTCCCTCCCACCCCCATCTTATATATCAAAATAAATCCCAGAAACGTTAATTAGTTATGTGTGAAATATAAACACAGAAACAAACAGAAGAAAATATAGGTGGCTTTTAAACTAAAGAGAGATTTCTAAGCATGAAAGCCAATAGAAGAAACGATGCAAAAAAAGTTGTTTTATTTGACATTAAAAGTTGAAACCCAGGATTTGGAACCCATGGGAGATGGTCTCTAACAAGTGTGCATTATACTTAGTTTCTGGGATGTGGGTGAGCTGCTGTTGTAACTTTCAACGGTGTGGTTCCCCAAGCCATTGCTCGTAAACTACATGCAGGAAATGTGTCTTCCCTGAGAGATGAGCTGCAAAAAAGTCATGTAAACAGCCTTGTAAGTGTATATTAATTTTTTAGTTTTTTGAAATCATACAGGAATAGCTCAAATTAGACTCATTTCAGTACCCTTAATTTGTCACGTCTACATTTCTCCTACTCTCTCCATTAGGATAATTTGTCACAATTCAAAATTTATAAAATTGTAGAAATGAAAAGTGAGGGTGGAAGGAGAGAAAAGAGATAGAGGAGAGGAGGCACAAAAGTAGAGGAAAGGAGAGAAGAGGAGAAGACATCGATGGGAAGGAGAAGGGGGAGATCCCCTCTATGCCAGTGAGGTTAGAAAAGCAGACTAGAGGATAAGAGAACAGGAGAGAGACAGGGTGATGGAGTAGGTGGGGTGGAACTAGATCCTTCCTCTCAGTCCGTGACACCAAGGTGTGGTCCTATGGCTAGAAACCAGATTGCTCACTGCTATGGGTTAAAGGAGTCCCCCCAAAGTGCATGTATTGGAAACTTTTTTTACTTCCCTTATAACAGTGTTAAGAGGGCGAGTAATATGACGATGGTGTTTAAAAGTTAGAGCCTTTAAGAGGTGATTAGATTGTGAGGATTGTGCCCTTGGGAATGGATCGATCCATTCATGGAGTAATAGGCGTGATTCTCATGGCTTTATAAGGAGAGCAAATGAGAAGTTGAGCTCTCTCTTGCTCAGTCCATTCTCTCGCTATGTGATACCCTGGTCACCTCAAGACCTATAGAGTTCCCACACAGAAGAAGGCCCTCACCAGATGCGCCCCCTGGACCATAGACTTCCCAGCCTCCAAAACTGTAAGAAATTTCATTTCTTTGTAAATTATCCAGTTTTGCTTATTCTGTTAGATGCAACAGAAATAGATGAATACACTTATCAACCTAGAATCTCTGTTTCTGGGACCCAGGGACACTCGGTCCTATTCTCTGTTCCCAGTATCCTACATTGTGTCCTCTTCTCTTGGCATTCTTGGTTGGCATCCCTTTCTTAATTCTTTGGGCCTTGGGCCTCTTCTATGTCAAGATTGTGGTCTCCCCTAGCTATTCCCCTCCCTGGCTAAGCTGCCAAGCCTTTCCCCTGTACAGACTCCAGGCCTTGCCCAGCCCTGGTTTGCAGCTGGTCTTCACAGGGAAACTGATTTTCTTGTTTTCTTGCCACATTTTGAAATTTGTCTCAAATTGCTCTCTTTTGGCTTGTGTAGCTTGCACTTTGTTCTGGTGTTAGTCTTTTGAGGGGCTTTCTCTGATGCCTTACAGATTCTTTGGAGCAAAGGCCTCCCTGACCTCTAGGTTAACAGACGGCTTTGGCTTTCTATGGCCAAAAACCAGGCCTTTAGTTCTTTCTCTCCAGATTGCTTTGTATTAACACTCTACCTCTTCCTCTTACAACCCTGGCTACAACTACAATCAGCCTCATGAAGAATAGAAAACAACCTAGCTTTATCCCTGAGAGCCTAATTTTCCTTAAGTTATGCCATCCCACCACCCTGGGTGTGTGCTACCCTGAAAGGTGGCAGTAACTGTGGAATGAGCAGATGACAGGGAATTCTGTTCCTTCTAAGTGATTGGTGCCCATCAGGGCAGACTTAATCATGCAAGAGGGAGAAGTAGCTAGTGAAGAGAGAGGGATATCTGTTCAAATGGCTGATATAAAACTCACTGGTAATTAGCATTGCTTATTCGATTTTCAAGTTTTTTTTTTTTTACAAAACCACAGATTGCTCTAGCTAATTAAAAATCTTAGGCTTTTGGCTGTAGTATCTGATGTGAACTAACTGCCTGAGAAGGTCATGATCATACAGTACACTGGCATAGAAGCATTTCATCTTGGGCAGAACTGCTGAGATTGTAGGTAGAACTTCAAGACACAATTCCAGTGGCAGGCTTGACAAATGTGCTTTTCCCCATGCCTTTGCCAGTGGGACAACCATACACTTGCAACTGATTTCTGTTCTCCGGTAAGTACTTTCTTTCATCCTCATTCTTCTGAAGACAAAAGCTGCCTGCCTAGTATTTTCGGACTGGCTGAAAGAAGCTGAGGTAAGGTAAGATCATCTGAGCAGAGTTGCTGAACATTTATCCTTGAACACTCTCAGCTGAGTGAGCAAAAATCTAGCAAGGCCAGCAAAGGCAGATGACGCTCCTCCAGGACTGCATAACTGGCCCACGTAAAGAGTCACCCAGTGGTTCCTCCTGCTTCTTTCTGGCCCTCTCCATGCAGTTTGTTTTTGCTTCCTCTAGCTGTCCGCCCCCTGACACTTTCTAACATACTGTGTTCTCTCATGAATACCTCTCTCTCACGGTAGTCTTTTTGATTTCTTAAGCATGGCTTGTTGTGAAACTTCAAGACTGTGGATCTTTAGTTATGTCTTTGCTTTGATCCTGGGCCAACACTTTTCTCTTGAAAGAATCTTCTTGTATAAATACATTAAAATGGCTGGAGACACCATCCCCACACTGACATGGTGAAGACAGAGGGCTACTCCTTTCAGAAACCGAGATTCCCAAGGAACCCTGATTGGACTCCTGCCCAAAAGATTGTTGTGGATGTTGAACCATAGTGGCTCAAGTATCCATTTTATCTAGTTAGCAAAGACTGGACTGGGCAGGCCAGATGGATGCGTTGTCTTAGGTAAATCTTATAAAAGGCAAAAAGCCTGGATGGGATCAAGGACCAGAAATTCAGTATGTAATTTATGACTCTTGTTTCTTAGTGGGAGTAAAAATTATGACTGTGTTGGCAGGAAAATTAAATCTCTCATACTTGGAAAAGTTACCCAAGTAGTTAACTGATAAGAGTATACCCAATGTTTCATACCATTGAAAATGAAATATGAGTTATAGTCACCCTTAGAGTTTGAGGTTGTTGAGATTGGTTACTTGTGAGGCTCATATTCTGAAAATGTACCAGCTGGTATGCTCCCTTCAGTCTCTTTTAAGATTTTGTTTGCTAATATCTGCGTTCTAAGACATCAGCTAGCATACACGCAAAAAGATAGAATTTTAAAGAATGTAAGCACAATGATCAAACCTACTAAGTTCCATATTGTGACATTAGTTGACATTACTGTTGAGTGGCACAAACTAGTTTTTTTTTTCTTATTTATTTATTTATTTATTTATTTATATATTTTTAATTTTTGGCCACAAGTCTTAATACATTTAAAAAGAATAAAATCATAGAAAATATGTTCTCTCACCACAATAACAAAAGGAAATTTAGGAAATTCACAAATGTGTGGAAATGAAACAACACTTTCCCAAATAAATAATGGGTAAAGAGAAAAATCACAGAGTACTTTGGAATAAAAATCAAAGCAGAACATACCGAAATTTATAGGATGCAGGGCTCATGCAGGGCTCATGCAGTGCTTGAGGAAAATTTATACTTGTAAACACCTATATTAAGAAGAAAAATCTCAAATCGGTAATGTAAACTTTTACCTTAAGAAAATAGAAAAGGAAGAGCAAACTAAACTAAAAGCAAATATAAGTAGGAAATAACAAAAATTACAACAGAAATATGTGAAATAGGGTATTAAAAACAAAAGAGAAAATCAACGAACCAAGAGTTGATTCTTTAAAAAATCAACACAATTTTCAAACCTTTATCTAGAATGACCAAGAAAAGAAGAGAGAAGATTGAAATTACTAGAATCAGAAATAAAGCAGGGGCATTATTATATTGTCATTATGGCTTTTTGTGATGATAAGATTTAGTTTCTTTCTCTTTCTCATTTACATTTTTGTTCTACCTGTGGGTTTTGTTCTTTCTTGTGCATTCATGGTAGTGATTATTCTTCAGATTTCAGATGCAGGACTGCCTTGAGGATTTCTTGTGGGGCTGGTCGTGAACTACTGCAGTTTTTGTTTATCTGGAAAATGCACTATTTTCACCTCATTTCCGAAGGATAGCCTTTCTGGGTATAGCGTTTTTGTCTGGCAGTTCTTTTCTTTTAGTATTTTGAATATATCATCTCATCTTCTGGCCTGTAGAATTTCTATTGGGAAGTCTGCTGTTAGTCTAATAGGGGCTCCCTTATAGGTGACTTGATGCTTTTCTCTTGCTTCTTTTAAGATTCTCTCGTTTTGAGCTTTGCCAGTTTGACAATAATATGTCTTGGAGAGGATATTTTTGGGTTGAATCTGTTGGGGATCTTTGATCCTCCTGGATCTGAAGATCCATGTCTCTCCCTATACCTGGGAAGTTTTCCATTGTTATTTCACCGAATAGGTTTTCCATGCCTTTGCTTTTCTCCTCCCCTTCTGGAACACCCATGATTTGAATGTTTGTGTGCTAGATCTCTTACATTTTCTTCATTTTTTAAAAATTATTTTTTCCTTTTTTAGTCTGCCTGGGTTATTTTGAAAAAACTATCTTCAAGATCAGAAATTGAAATTATTTCTTCTGCTTATTTTAACCTGCAGTATTTTCTTCATTTTTTAAAAATTATTTTTTCCTTTTTTAGTCTGCCTGGGTTATTTTGAAAAGACTATCTTCAAGATCAGAAATTGAAATTATTTCTTCTGCTTATTTTAACCTGCAGTTTGTGTTTTTTATTTCATTGAGTGAATCTTTCAGTTTCATGAGTTCTGTGACATTCTTTTAAAGGTATTAATCTCTTTGTAAATTTCTTCCTTCATATCCTGGATTTTTTTCTCATTTTATTATGTTGTCTAACTGTGTCTTCTTTAATTTCAATGAGTTTCCTTAAGATTGTTGCTCAGAATTCCTTTCCACTCATTTCAAGGGTTTCCTGCTCTATAGGGTCTGGTATCTGAGAATTGCTGTATTTTGGTGGTGTTCTATTTTCTTGGCTTTTCATATTTCTAGAATCTCTATGTTGCTGTCTGGTCACCTTGTAGAGCAGTTGTCAGAATTCCTTTCCACTCATTTCAAGGGTTTCCTGCTCTATAGGGTCTGGTATCTGAGAATTCCTGTATTTTGGTGGTGTTCTATTTTCTTGGCTTTTCATATTTCTAGAATCTCTATGTTGCTGTCTGGTCACCTTGTAGAGCAGTTGTTTCTTCTGTTACTATGGAGTACTCTTTGAGGAAAGAGGCATCCTCTTCTTTTTCTGGTCTCCACTGGTGGCTCTCCTTGGGTCAGTGCAGTTGAATGTCTGGTGGTCCACCTGCACAGTGGCTGTGGCTGCTGGTGTGGTGTTGAGCCACTTTTGTGGTAGCCGTGCTTGTGGCAGTGGCTGTGCTTGGCTACCTGCACAGTAGTGGTGTTTTTGGCATGCTCTGTTGCCTTCTTCTGGGCTGGGGGTCAGATGCTACCCTCAGCTCCTGCCTAGGACCCTGGGCATGCTCTCTTGCCTGCTTCTGGGTGAAGAGGGCTGCCCTTGGCTCCTCACAAACTAGTTTTTAAGAAGGGAATTTAGGTTAAAAAGCTAGAAAATTTTGTCTGAAATTTGATTTGTATGAATGGATTATAAATTCATATTAGAGAACAGAAAGTAATACTGAGTTATAAAAATGTTGGAAATATGAAGTTAAAACTGAACCACAAATTACAGTAAATTTGGAGTCCAGGCTATGTGGATGGTAAATAGGACAAAGGAGACATTCAGGAACCCAGACATGCCCATGAACAACTGCCACTTTGCTTCTTAAAATGCACCTGAACTGATGTTGAAAATCTCACTATATTTTTTCCCTGAAGTTATGTCAATAGTTTCCCATCATAAAGTACAGAAATAGCATTGGTTGCTAAAACACATTTATTAAGACAAGTTCAGCTCTATTGTATGCTTGTACATATTTATATCACACTAAATTCATGTTTGTATTGTTTTTGCATCTCAGGAATATATTTCAATTATCACACTTCTGATTCACTTGTGTTGCTTAGATGTCAAATGTGACACCACAGTTGTAAATTTCTGTATAGTAATTTATAAACAAATATAAATATACCTCAAATATGCATTATATTATCAAAACTAGTTAATACATTTAGTAGAAAGGACCCAACTTTGGTGTCAATTCCATTGCCTACCCCAGGCTAAATCGCTTATTAGCAATTACTCTTTTCTCATTCAGGGGAATAAATTCTAATTCATAGAAACTGGAGAGTGACTTGAAGACTAAGAAAAGATTTGCAGCATGAGGAGAACCTAGGTCCCATGTCCAACCCTCATGAATCGCTGCTAAAATCCTCTGCCCTCCCAACACTCAAATTTTTAATTTTTGATTTTTGTTAGAGTATATTCTCCTAGAAATTTCAAAAAAAAATTCAAATTAGAATTTGTGTTAAATTAGAAGATGATAATTTGCAAGTCATTTAATCGTAAATAAACATTTTAATGTTAGATAAAACTATGGATATAAACTTGCCATAAGTAAACTGTGGCTCAGGTAGATAATCACTGTGAATAATTGTATATGTTATTTCTGACATGATCTTTAGTGTGAGAGACAGGGGGTTTATTAAATATATCAAGAATGGAAAATTCAATTTAAAAACTAGTTCTTAGAAAGTTATTTTCCGTTTAATTCCCTGAACATTTGCCTTTATGAATCTGACTAAATTTGAATTTAGAAGGTATTCTAAGTTTGTCAATTTTGTAAGGAAAGACTCATCTGTTGGGGTGAAAAATGATTTTTTTATCCACTTTTTTGCCAGTTTTCATAATAGCTATGGCAAAGAGCCTATTGGCAGGCAACCACCATTTCCATGAATGGACTTTATTTTTTAATTAGGGAACTTGTGATCCCTGACAGGTGGACTCAAGCAGTTTAGCGTTTGACACATATACCTTAACTAAGAATGGATTTTATCCACAAAAGGGAAAAAACGCTCTCATCAGAGTCTCAGTGGGGACTGGTGTTGTGGAACTGTCATTCACCCGTGATTCTGCTTAGGGAAAAGGAAATGCATCCAAGCATAAACTTAAAAGCTATGAGGGCAAATCTGAAATATACAATACGTTATTATTAACTGTGGTCTCCATGCAGTGCAGTTGGTCACTAAAAGTTATTCCTCCAGTCTAACTGAAACTTTGTACCCTTTGATCAACATGTTCCTTTTCTCCATTACTCTTCTTCCTGCCTCTGATAATCACCTTTCTATTCTCTGTTTCTATGATATCAACTTTTTAAAAAGATTCCACATGAGTAGGTGCATACAATGTTTGTCTTTCTGTGCCTGGCTTATTTCACTTAGCATAATGCCCTCTGGTTCTATCCATGTTGTCACAAATGACAGAATTTCCTTCTTTTTAAAACTTTATACTATTCCATTGTGTATATATACAACATTTGTAAATATATTAATTTTCCAGGCTTTCCTTTATTCCACCCATTACTTCAAGGACCAAATAAAACCTGTTGAATGATTGATCAAGATGCATAGTCACACTACGGAAGACTTGATTTATAGCAGTCACTGTAATCTAAATATCATCATCATTAAGGAAAGAGCCATGGACAAGATTGCTGGACATAAATAGGAAACCAATCCCTGTTCTAGATTGAGGAGCCTTTTGGGTGCAGGACGGTGGAGAAGCTCAGTGTGGTTCAGTGAGGCACATTTGCCAAGTAGGATTATAAACCAACAGACTAAAATATTTTCAGTGAAATGTTGCATATTTTTATTGCATAATTAGCAATTAGTGCCTTTTTTAGATCAGCTCTGGTGTGACTACAACTAGCATAGTGTTTCTGAGAGTATAATACTTAGCACCAGGGTATGAGAGATGACTCTGGGGCACGTGGGCAGACATTAAATAACTTTAAACCACCTAGTGAGAATGTCATTTCTACTTCAATTCTTTTAAAGTTATTTTGATTACTTTGAGGAGGAAGCCTCAGTGGGGGTTGGTCTGAAAACTTTTATCTCTAACAACCTCTTCATAAAGAGAGAGGAGGCTTCAGCCCAGAGCCTTCAGCAGGTCAATATATATTGATTTATTTTTATTGTACTTATTTATTTAACATAATCTTTGTTAGTTTACACTTTTACGTATGAGAGATCTTCAAAAGGTTCATGGATAGATTTGTATTGTATTTTAATTCCATTTTCCCAGAACTTTTTGATGTAACCTCATGTATACTTGTGTGTGTGTGTGTGTGTGTGTAGAGCGTGAATGAGTGAGAGAGATTATATACAACATATCTGTACAGTTTAAAAATAATTACAAAGGGAGTGACTGCTAATGAGCACTGGGTTTCTTTCTGGTGTGATGAAAACGTTCCAAAGTGGTTGTGATGATGATTGCACAACTGTAAATATACTAAAATCCATTGTCTTGCTATATTTTAAATGAGTCAATTATATGGTGTGTGACTTATAAAGCTGTTATAAAGAAATTTACAATGAAAACTCTCATGTAACCATTCATCAAGTCAAAGAATCTAAAAATTATTGTATTTGTTTTCATAGTTGCTGGCTATTTATGTCAACTGATACTGGTTTTGCATTTACGATAGTCATAGGAAATTTCCTTTCAAAGGAATCTTATTTAATAAAACCAGGGGGCATTACAAAAAAAAATTATTGTAGAATGTAGATATCTGAAGTTTGAGAAATCTAGAGTATGCGTGCTGTATTGATGGCGAGTTCATTTGCTTCAAAATGCAGCCATTTTCATCTGTTTATTCTTTCATTAATTTGTTTAGTTTTAGGAATATGCTCACTGTCTTCTTGGATCTCATGTCTCGCAGAGATGGTAGGCAAGGCTAAGCACCTTCAAATCAAAAATCCTGAGATGCAGGGCTCCCTAGTTTTGAGAAGATTGTTACAATGTTTTAGGGATGTGTGAGCCAAGCAGGAAAAGGAGTAAAACGATCATGGAAATAAACATGGACAGAAAACACTTAGAGTCAACACTTTATGAGGTTTTGCTTTCTCCCTTCCTCCCTCCCTTCCATTTCTCCTCCTTCCTTCCTCCCTCCCTCCCTCCCTCCCTCCCTCCCT
>NW_007731698.1:18788-26417 GCF_000696425.1 Galeopterus variegatus
CCCTCCCTCCCTTCCTTCCTTCCTTCCTTCCTTCCTTCCTTCCTCCCTCTCTTTCCTCTGTCTTTCTATTTTTCTCATAGAATACACCTAGCTTGAAAGAAAATCCGTAATAAGGTTATTTTGGGCTCCTTATCAATTCATATAAGGTCCACTACTTTATCTAGGATTTTAAAAAGCAATACAAACAAAAACCATTGCAGCAACCATAAAACCTCCTTTAAACCATAGTTGGTAAAACCTAAGGGTTCTTTTTTGGTAATGTTTCTGGATTTCAGCTTAAGCTTAGCTATTGATCCTGAGGGACCAAATGCTTTTATTCTGAGATGCAAAGCAATGGAATTGAGAAATCCCTTTCTTCAATATTGAAAAATGAAAGTTTTTCTAGGCTTAGTGGTTTATATTTCTAGCTTTGCAGTAGTGTTTCTGTCTTCCAGGTGCAATCAATTACATCCATTGACATTCCCACTACAATGAATGGGATTGTCTCATACATTTCTAAGAAAATTGAGGTCAGAACCAAGGCCAGGTAGCAAATAGTTGTTTGCTTTATTTGATCTACTAAAATTACAGCTGCATTTTAAAAATACAAATTAAAAATGTAAACATTTGGTCAGGAGATTATGACATATGCAAATGTCTAAAACATCTAGTCAGAGCTCAAACTTGTTTTATTTAACCAATCAATTGGGAGATGAGCAGAGTGTCCCAGAGCTGAACTCACCATTTTTGCCTGGCTTCTCTTTATTTTCCTACTTCTGTTGCCCTTTTTTAATTCCTGGAGGCTCACTCTCACTTATGGAGCTACGCCCAATCAGTTTTATTCATTTTAAATTCTTAGTCTTTTTCTACACATGTGAATTTCGTTAATCCTGTCCTTTCATTTTAGATCAGACACTTTCCTCCTTAAACCTGGGCCACTGTCCTAGCTTCCCTACTGGTGTCTGTGCTCGTGGACTTGGAGCTTCGTTGATGGGCCAGGCAGCCCCAAGTGCTGGGATTACAGTGTGGTAGAGCACTGAAACGGTGAAAGATATCTGCAAAGACCTGGAAGCAGGCAAGAAGAGGAAGTTAGGACTGATAAACTGAACAGGAGCCAGAGGATCATGTCAGAGAGGAGCTGGTGTCAAAGGGTCCTGCCAGCAGATATCGTGGATCTGAAGATATCGTGGATCTGAAGTCCAGCATCAGGACTTCAGGTCCAATGAAGACTGATGAAAGCAAGCCATGGCATTATTTATCCTTCACAAATTAGGCTAATCTCCACCTGTGTGCCCCAGATAATCTACTGCACTCACCTCTCTCCATATTTACTTTGTTCTTCTCTTTCTTCATGTCTTTATTTATGATTTCTTTTCGAAATTCTGTCCAGTTTTTAAGATCCAGTTTAGTGCTATCTCTTTCTTTAAGCTCTTCCTGATCCCCTTGGCCACAGATATTTTTTTCTCTTTGAGTTTCACTTTCCTTTAGAAATGAATGTTTATAAAGCACCTATATGTACAAAATATTTGTTTTGAGCTTTCTTTGTTTAATCTTCTTTAGAACCTTGTATGAGAGGTATTGCTAATTTAAAAACATGAAGACTGATTCTAGAGACTGATAATTCTGTCCGACTTTTTAAGTAGTCATGGCCCATCCATCAGCATTCTGAAATAACATAAAATATGGAGAAGTCTAGGGAAATCTTGGCTGGATGACTTTTAGGAGATTTTGTTGGCCACATCATGCTCAACCTACTGTGGGACTCAGTTAATATCCTGATATAACGTGACTGATGAGAAGGAAAGCTTTGCAATAAATTTGTAAGTTAATACATTGTCATATTTCCCTAGTGTCCTCTCAGAAGTGACTCATTACATCTATACATACAACAAAAGGATATAGCACGAGACATCCTTAGATGGGATCACCTAGGGAGAGAGGGGACAGAGAAGAGAGGAGGGCTTATGACTAAACATTGTTGTGTCCCTACATCTCGTATTCAATTGTGGAAGAAGCTTCTCAGAGATTGACTAAAATGAGGGTAGTAATGGGGTTTGTTAAGTTAGAGGTTGATGGTGACCTTGACAGAAGCCTTTTCTATGAAGTGGTAGACGAAAACCTGCTTGGAATAGATAGATGAGAGATACATAAAGCTTTTCTATGAGGGGAGGAGAGAAATGGACAGAATCTGTTAAGTTAGAGGTTGATGGTGACCTTGACAGAAGCCTTTTCTATGAAGTGGTAGACGAAAACCGGCTTGGAATAGATAGATGAGAGATACATAAAGCTTTTCTATGAGGGGAGGAGAGAAATGGACAGAATCTGGAGTGAGATGTGGGTCAAAGGGGATTATTTTTTAAAAATAATTTGTGTGCTGATGGAAATAATACAGGTAGAAGCAACAACATACGTTTTATTAAGGTATGAGAAGTATTAAAGTCCTTGAGGTGGAGTGTGAAGTGGAATCCAGTATACACACGGAGGGGTTGGTCTTAGACAGGGTCAGGGCCACTGTGCTCATTATAAAAGGATGATAAGAGGGTGAGTACAGGCGCAAGCCTATTAGTAGATCTGGTGGGGGAAGACAGGTCGTTCTCGTCTGATTGCATTTATGTTATTGTCTCTCTAAAGGACGTAAAGTTATTGAAGAGAGAAGGTGTGAAACTCATAAAGGAAGGCAGATCTTCTTGGGAAGTGTGGTAGAATTGTTAATACTGAGGGTCCATTTGAGAATTGAGGCCATACATTTAAAGGGAGGAGTGTCATGAGTCATTTTCTACTGAAATGTTTAGCTGTGTGGAAATAGTCACACAGTCTGTTAAAAAACTGGATTTTTTCCAAGGTTAGAAGTTTTGCCAGATATGTACAATGCCAGGAGAGGGAACAAAGGAGCTAATAATATTTTCAAGAGAGTTATTAAAGTTCTAGACCATGGAATCTAAGCTGGATGGGAAAGAAGTGGGAACATGAAGGGGTGATGAACACTGAGCTACCTGGTAATGTCCATGGACTTGAAGTCCTTGCAGGGTGGCAGATCATTGGAATTGGGCACATAACTAAGTGATTTGGAAGGATAAGAGACAATAGTCAGAAAGTGGGTACTTTAAACCAAGATTTTGGAGGCAGTGTGATGGCCAGGTCTGGAGTGAGTAGATAAGGTGTGGAAGAGATTTTTGGAAGTTAGGAAGCCCATGGAATGAGAGTCCAGTGTATTGGGAACCTGGTACAGATGGATACTGAGATCACCAAGAATGTTGAAAGAGTATATTACAGAGAAAGACATCAATCAGATGTTGAGGTCCTTCCAAATGAAGGGAGATGTCTGCAAGGTCAGTAGATGACAGCAGCAAGTGTGGTGATAGAGCTGTGAGTCAGGGGTTCAGAGGAACAGAGGAGAGGAGGAAAACACACAGTTCTTGGCAGTAGCAGGTTGATAGGGTTCAAAAATCATCAACTCTGGGGTTAAAGAGCTGCAGGAGAAAAAATCACCACCACCTGAGAAGGAGTCGGTGAAGCAGTATCCTTGAGGTATAGCCAAGTTGCAGTTGGAGCAAAAAGAGGTTGAAGATAAAGAGGAGTTTGCAGATAACTAACCTTGAATTTTATAAGGTAGAGTCGATGGGTTTAGGGGTTTGGAGAAAGAAAATGAGAACATGTTGGAGAATACACACAGTATGGGAATAAATATGGGGGGAAGATGGATAACCTAGAGGTTGATTGTGTTAGAAAGTATTGGAACACTGGGCGATGATCGCCCTGTAGCTCAGGTGGTGTGGTGGCTTAGGGGGGATGAGAGCCTTCCCCAGGGGACAAGTTTTCTAGGCAGCCCCTGTGGCTGTGGTGGCATTGAGAAGCCTGTAATAAGATGTGATATGAGGACCTCTGTGTGGTCCATTCTATGCGTTTCAAAGTCTGCACAGGGGAGATAACATAGGTTCTTGTCAGAGAATGGGCAATGGGAAACACTGGAATTTTTTCTGTTCCTGTATATACTAGACATATGCATACTAATATATACCCCTTCTCACCTGTCAGTCGGAAGGGCACCTCATATGCAACAAAACTGTAGAAATCAATATGCTGAGCTTCCAGTGATGTGGCTTTTTTTCTCCCTTCACCTTGGAAAGTAGAGCTTAAGGCCTGTAAGTTGTCTCTGCTTGTCTCTGCTCTGTGGTCTGCGGTCAGTCATTCTGCAGCTCACAGCAGCTGCCCTCGCTGCTGCCTGTGACACTGCTTCTCCTCCAGAACCACTGACCCCTGGTGTTCTCACTCTCACCAACCAACCAGCCCCTTATGTTTCTGTCTGCATAGAACTACAGGGTCCCAAGTGACATGATAGATTGATAGACTACAGCAGGAGCCGTGAATTCCACTAATATTCAGGTCTGCTGCTCAGTCTGGCCCATGCTACTAGCCTTCTTCTCTCTGGTGCTATTCTTTGAAGATCCTGTTGTCACACCATTTATCTGGCCTGACACCCAGTTGGGAACTGCGTTCTTGTTCTCTTCTATGAGCCCTGGACCCCGTACTAATCAATGCATGTGGCCTAGCTATCTATTTTAGGGTCACCCAATAATCAGTAATCTGGTAAGAAACTCCTGAATAGTCAATGAAAGTTGGGAGACTGGTTAGTCTAAAACAGTGGTTCTCGAATTTCAACCTATATCAGAATCACCTGGAGAGCTGTTACATCAGATTGCTGGGCCCCATCCCCATGACTTTTTCTACTGTGGGCCCGGCACGGAGCTAGAGAATTTAACAAGTTCTCAAGTCACATTTCGAGAAATGATGGACTGGCACATTTTGAAAACTTCTATAAAATTATATTGCCAGTGACAGCCCAGCAGAGTTTTATCTATGATTTAGCCAAAATATTCATATAGCTCATAAGTTAAATAAAAATTGAATATATATTCTTAATTGTAATTTTCTTGACAGTAGTCACTATTTCTTTTTTCTTCTGCGTGTGATCTATAGTAGAATTTGGAATCAAAAGAGCAAAGTAAAGCTACGATTGAGGGGATATGGTGGTCTCATGGCATATCTGGAAGTATGCCTGAATGTATGGCTATGTCCAGGCAGAAGAGCTTCAAACAGTGCGTGGCCTCAGAGCCTAGCCTAGGAGTTGAGGAACGGTCAGCCTTTCTTGAAGGGAGTTAACATTCATCTGACCATCAGTCAATCCCACCTCTGGGTGTATTGATCAATTCTATTTCTTTCCTCTTCACAGGTAGATGAGATCAATTGTGTTGAAATGAAGGCTTTGAGCACCGGATAACTTGAGTGAGAACAAATAAAAGCACTTACTACTCTAGCAGATTGGAGCAAAGAAAAGTTGTATTTTTTCAACAAAAGATGACAATTCTAAAAGTGAGAAGAGAGCTAAAGAAATAACACATCTGAAATCAGAGCTCATAATCACATATCCCAGAGACATGGGTGTCTTGGGGCTGGAGGGTAATTATAGTGAGCAAGTAGCATTCTGAGCTTGTCTCACCTGGAATAAAGGAGAAATTATCACATCACCCTAACCATTCTTGGCTTAACATACCTTGAATATTCCACAATTAGTTATTTAGATGGTTTTGGAGCCAAGCTCCTCTCTATACAACAGGCTTTGTTTTTTAAGAATATGCAACTTGTCTTTGACTTCATTGCCCATCACTAGCCATCAGCCTAGCAGAAGCCAAGACTGAAATTCCTACCATAATGTTAGGATTTATGAATTATTCAGTGAGGAAGGGATGAAGTGGAGCAGGCAGAGTGGGACTCTGAAGTGAGTTGTAGACAGAGGCTCCATGATGGTGCTCAAAAATGAAGGCAAGTAGGGGAGAGGGAGAAATGTGCAGAGGGGAAGGTTCAGAGCTTTGAAATCCAAGACTTCAAATTTGGATTTAGTAGATTTTACTACACACGGTTGTATTTCCCACTGTGGAAGTAAAAACTGAGGGCTTATGTTTGGGGGAATAAATAGTGACATAGAATTGGACATTGAGTCACTGACTTATAAGCGAGAGTCCAAACACTGGTGGAATCTGTTTTTGCAATGTTTCATTCTGTCACAAGAATAAATGAGGGGTTGCTCTCTCCACTCTGTCCCTAAACATCAGCATCTTTCTTGAAAGTGTAGAGCATGGCACGTTGACATCAGTTGATATTCTCTTTCCCTTTAGGACCGCATGCTCTCCTCTTCTGATTTCCAAGGGCACTTGTTTTATGGTTTTGAGTTTCAATTATCAAAACCTTAAGTTCGAAAGGAGGAATCAGTGTTACCGCATAATATTCACCAACATGATCCATTTATTTGCAATGCTTAAAAAATTTCCCCAGAGAACTTCGCACAGTTTGAGTTTCTGTAAGTGATTGCCTGGCATATCTGATACCCTAGCAGAGCTTTTCAACTCAGCTAATCTCTTCCTGAGATTACTTTACAGTCCATTTACTTGGGCAAGGGCTACAGTGTCCTGAGTCTCTGTGTGTTGAGGGCAAATATAATATTGAAGCAGAAGGCTAAAATGTGAATTTATTATTCTTGATGTTGTCATTCTCTGTTATAATTCCTTAGGATATATATTTAGGAACAAGAAACAGTGCCTTAGATGGTCCCATGGTCATCATACTCACCCCTCAGCAGTCTTGGAAAGCATAGATAGTAATTCTACAGTGGCATTTGTGCTGCAAATTTTCTCTTACCTCATGCACTTTAGTGGCTACACTTGGGGGTCCACTTATACCTCTGTGAACAACTGTTTTTAGCCAATTGATAGAGGGGATGTTTACACCCAAGGAATGCCAGTCATAAGAGAAACTCATCACTCTTTATTAAACTTTCTGCAAATAAAGCCAAATTAGATTTATTAAGGTGATGAAAGAGAATAGGGAATTTTTTAATGGGTAGCAATGCCGTGCATTATCTAAATGCAAGGCAGATGTAATGATGCATTAGAAATGCTGAGAAAATTTAATCAGTTTAGAAAAAAATATAATGAAATGGTTGTTTAAACACTGTAAAGCTAATGTTGGAGTAATTACTTCCCATTGCACAGGGCGTGGAGCACATTACCCAGGCTCTGTTTGATTAGTCATCCTGCCTGCAACATCTGGCCCTTTGATCCATTTTGATTTTATTGTAATTTCTAAACTTCTGAATTTAAGTTTTGGAATGAATGAATAAATAAAATGACTTCTGTAGGAGACAGAGTTTTTACTAGTTTATGACAGATTAAAGCTGTGCCCCCTGCCCGTTCCCCACCCCCATGCTTACCCTTACCACACTGTCATGAAAGAAAGCCCTTAAAGTCAGGATGGAGCTTTGAAGATTAGGTAGCAAATACATAAAATATCTTAGTTTTTTGGGGGGACATGCAGGTGGTAGTAGGAGTATTTTATTTTTTAGAACAATTATCTCCTTACTTAGAGATAGGAAAGGAATGGAAAGAATGGATTATAAAAAGTAATATTCCTGCTTTCTCTTTATGAAAGTTTACACATTTCTTATGGAAAATTTAGAAAATACAGATAAGAAAAAATAAGAAAATATATATCACCCATAATTTTATTTCCCAGAAATAAATATAAGTAATATTTTAGAGAATTCCTTACTAATAACTGATGCTTAATCTACTCGTCTAATCTAATAATCGCTTAACT
>NW_007731698.1:26996-28033 GCF_000696425.1 Galeopterus variegatus
TGGGGGGACATGCAGGTGGTAGTAGGAGTATTTTATTTTTTAGAACAATTATCTCCTTACTAAGAGATAGGAAAGGAATGGAAAGAATGGATTATAAAAAGTAATATTCCTGCTTTCTCTTTATGAAAGTTTACACATTTCTTACGGAAAATTTAGAAAATACAGATAAGAAAAAATAAGAAAATATATATCACCCATAATTTTATTTCCCAGAAATAAATATAAGTAATATTTTGGAGAATTCCTTACTAATAACTGATGCTTAATCTACTCGTCTAATCTAATAATCGCTTAACTCAGTAATTAGTACTGTGGTTAGGAGTGCGGGAACTGGAGTCAGATTGCCTGGTCCAAATCCTGACTTCACTTTGGGCAAGTAACTTATTTTCTTGCTGTCTTATTTTACCTACCTATAAAATGAAGATAATAGTAACTACCTCATAGCATTGTTGTGAAAATTAAATCAGACAATTACAGACACATAATGAGTGCTTATAAATGTGAGCTATTGCTACTATTACCACAATTGTTCTCTAAGAATTTTACAAATATTCTGCATATTTCATAAAATATACTTTTTTTCACTTAGTACTATTGCGTGTCTATCTTTTATATCAGTAGATGTTCTTCTACAATTTTTTTCTAAGAATACATTGTATTCCATTATAAGGACACATCATTGTTTTTCGTAACTCATCCTTGATGTTGGGTCTTTTGGTCTATACAATTATTTGAATTATAAACAATGGTTCCTTATAATTCATTCCTAGAATGAAATTGATGGTCAAAGTGTATGAACATTTAAGCATTTTGATGTGTACAGTGAATTGCCCTCTGTAAAGGTGCGAGCATGTCCCTTTCTCTCCTTTTTCCCCAACACTAGACTATTAGTTCATAGAAAAAAAAAAACAACTTAAGAACTTAGCAGGTAAAAAGTGGTATGCCATGTTTACTTTATTTTTTCTTTGCTTTTATTTTAACTTCTCAATATACATTATAGTTGATTTTCATGTCCCTTTACCCGTTGCTCTTTCCCC
>NW_007731698.1:28084-34748 GCF_000696425.1 Galeopterus variegatus
CCCCTCCTGCTCTCCCCTCTCATGTTTACTTTAATTTGTGTTAATTTTTTCCTTCTTATCCTTGTATTTTCTCTTCTGTCAATTTTGTATTCATAGCCTCTATTCATGTATCTTTTGGGGCATTTGTCTCTTATGTTTTTAATTGTTGGCATTTTTTAAAACTTAAAGAGGCTTTTTGCCACATACACTGCAAATATTTCTCTCAGTTTGGTTTGCTTTTAATCTTGTTTTATTTATTTTTTTGTTTGTTTTTGGTAATGTTGAATTTTGAAAAGTTTTACATAATCACATTACTCATTTTTGTTTATGATTTCTAGCTTTGGGGTCAAATTTAGAGAGTTTACAAAGTCTTTACATGTGTTTTCTGGTATCATATTTAGGGTTTCGTTTTTGGCATTTTAATCTTTGAAGTCATTTTGAACTTTCTTTTGTGTGTATAGTGAGGCAAATAATTCAAATCTCTCTCTCTCTCTCTCAATCTTTTTCATTATACTGTGTTTTCTTATGTTTATTCTATGCTTGACAACCTCATTAAACTCATTTACTCTTTTGAACAAATTTTTTCCAGATAATTCACTGGGGTTTCAGGTTAAAAATTTGAGAATATTTTTATATATGCTGTTCAGACACATGATTGATTGTGTCACAAATGTGTAGAGCATCTGCTACCAACTGTGAAAATCATGTTCTTTAAAACTCCACGGCAGGAGAATTTTTAGTGAAGGAAGAGAAAATGTTATGACAAAAATAGAAGTGGGTTCCAGATTCTAATCTATGAAAGCTCCTTAAAATGGTTTTTGGGGAGGGGGTGGAGCAAGACAGCTGCCTAGGAGGATACATCTCTCGTTTCTCCCACAGAGAGTACATCGAACATGCAACTGCACTTGGAAGAAAAAGGTGAAGGGAGAGAGCTGGAACACATCAAAGGAACAGCAGAGATGCTGGTGAGTGCAGAAACTCAGGATAGCCAAATAGAGAAGGGAAGAAAATTCCTGGCTACACATACCCCGTACCCCAATCAGGAGCAGCAAGGACCCAGGAAAAGTTTCTGCCTGCAGGAAAGAGGTGAGTGAGCTCAAAACTGACAGCCAGTGGCCCAACCCACAGGGGAATTCGTGCACCTGGTGGTGGGGACTACTTGGAGCCCACGCAACTGCATTGACCTGGGGAGAGACACATGCAGAGCTGTTTCCATCCCTTGGGTCCCAAGGCTGCTGCAGTGATCATAGTTTGGGATTGGTCCCAGCACTGGAGGGCGTTTTGCTTCAGTGGTAGTGACTCCACACCCCCGACGCCACATCATTGCACCAGGTCACTTACACCTGAGCCCTCATGGTGCACTTTGCCCTGGGAATGGTCAGTGCAGTGCAGCGAGGTGCCACCCTCAGGACAGAGGGGTTCAGTGCGTACACCCTCTAGAGCCAGGAAACTGCCTAATAGGGGCCATTACCCAATGTTGGTGGTGACCCTGCCTTCTTTGGTAAAATGCCTGTGCAATTCTCACACCTGTGAGGAGGTGGCGGAGGACCCACATGCCTCTCCAAGAGGCTTCCTGTGCGGCCGTGTGCCTGGTCTTGGGAACTGCTGCAAGCACATGCGACTACATTGACCAAGGGAGGGACACCTGTGGAAGCACCCCCACACACTGGATCCCTGGCTGCTGCAGCGATCCCAGATTTGGGATCAGTCCCAACACCTGAGGACATTTTGCTTCAGCCAGGCAGTGGTTCCACGTCCCTGAGGCCACATCATTGCATCAGGTTGCCTATACCCAAGTCCACATGGTGTCCTGAGCCTTGTGAACAGGCAGTCCAGGGAAGTGAGAGTGCCACCCTCAGGACAGAGGCATTCAGTGTGCACATATTATGGAGCCAAAGAGCCACCTCATCAGGGACAATCACCACTGCCAGCGACCCCACCTTTGGTGAAATTCCCTTGCAATTCTTTCAGCCATGATGAAGTGGTGCAGGACTTGTATGCTCTCTTGGGTTCAGATCCACACCTGCAGCACCAGTGAGGCTAGCCAGGGCTGCCCACACCAGCAGGAGCATTTCAGAGGGATCCAACATCTCTTATGGGGACACAGCAGCTTGCCCACAGCCCCAGTGACCTTGTGCAGGGCAGCCCACCCCAGCTGAGGAGGTCCAGAGTGTCCCAGTACCTCTCAGGTCATAAGGGCCTGTCCACAACCACAGTGGCCACTCTGGCCACTACAGCTGAACAGCTACAGGGGGCCCCAGCTTTCCCCCTTGGGAGTGAAGGATCTCACCCCAAACTGCTAACACCTCACTCAGAGTGTCCCACTTCAACAGTGGTGCTGCAGAGGAACCCAGTGCCTCTTCTGAGGGTACAGGGCCCCACACATGAATCCAGTGACCTCATTTAGTGTTGCCTACTTCAACCCAGTGAGAGAACCCCAGTGACACCACTGAGTCACCCACTTTATCTGAGGGGCTGCTCTATACCTCATTGTCTCTCTCAAAGCCTAAGGTCTTAATCTTGACCCCCAGAAGCCACACCCAAGTTTATTCATGTAAGCTGGGAACCTTTAGAACACCCCAGTGCACCTATCAGCCAGGGAGTGACAGGGCACTCAGGTTCTTCTTCCAAGGGCTTGAGATCTTGCCCATGACCTCAATGACCCAACCCAGTGTCACTCAGTTCAGCAAGGAACCATTGAGTGCCCCAGTGCCTAGGTCATGGAGGCACTCACAAACAACTCTGATGTTGAATACAGGTGAAATAACCACACAGAGACTACACTACTGAATCTACCCAGAACCCAAACCAAAACACCCTACCCAATGGTCAATATAAAACACATCTACAGCTTCCAGTCAAGATGGTAGAATAGATGGTCCTCAGTGTCACTCTATCCCACAAATCAATCAATTTACAACTATTAAAAAGCAACAATAGCCGAGCTGGGGTGACTAGAGCTCATTGGAAGAGGAAGAGAGACCTACAGAGTTCATGAAGGTAAGAGAAGCCATGATGAGAGAAAGAAAGGATCACTCCCACCATTTTGAGCCCTGGCCACTTTAAGGTTTGACATGGTGAGCACACAGAGCAAGAGCTGACAAAAGCTGCAGCTGTGTCCTTTGTATGAAGTTGCTTGGAGGCGGCAGGGGAGAAGAGAGTCTTGGTGGCCACCAGGCCAGCAAGACCACTAGCAGGGTTCCCATGGACCCACATAGGAGCAAGGAGCCACAGACAACTGAAAAAAGGAGCCACAAAAAGGCTGGTGAGTCATCATAAGGGATCAACTCATGGCCTGCCCCATGGGAAGTGTTTGGGTTGTTGAGGGCAGGGGAGACAGGCCTAGCAGGGAAACACTGGGGCATAGCATGGACAGCTGATCTGCTCTCCAATTAGCACAGGACCACTCAGTGGAGACTGGTCAGGAATATAGAACTGCAGAAGGTGCAGTTTGCTGAGAAGACTTAGGCCCAGACCAGAGTTTCCATGCAATCCAGGTGTACTGGACCTCATGAGACCCGGAAGTACATACAAGATCAAAAATTAAAACCTGAGCTGCACAAGAAGACTTCTCCAGGGAATCAGCAGCAAAGCAGCAATTTAGCTCAACTACAGGATTCAAGTGCTGGTCCCCATAGGAAGTTCCCCCATTTTAGTCATAAGCAAAGGACAACAAATTAGTTCAGTGCAGAGTTTAACTTGTGGGAACAGTAAATAATGTAATGCAGAACTGAAAGAAAAAACAAAATATCCACAGATCAGAGACAAAGTCTGACATTAACTAGTAACGGTCTAACACTACCATAGAACACCTATAAAACCTAGAAGGACTGAAGACTCAGAGGTTCCAAAGCCAGGGAAGGGGGCGGGCTGTGGGCCTCAGCCACACACCCCTGATGATGACACCTAGCCCAGTGATGACCACCAGGTGGTCTAACACTACCATAGAACACCTATAAAACCTAGAAGGACTGAAGACTCATAGGTTCCAAAGCCAGGGAAGGGGGAGGGCTGTGGGCCTCAGCCACACACCCCTGATGATGACACCTAGCCCAGTGATGACCACCAGGCCACTGTAGGAAGCACCCTGGGCTCCCAAACTGGGGTGAGGTGGGTGCCACAGGCCTTGACCAAGCTCCCTGTTCCTACTCCTCCCACCCTATTTCCTTCCCCTTTCCCTTCTCCACCTTCTCCCAACTGCTCTGCAACAACATCTTAGAATGTAAAAAAATAATAATTTTAATAAATAAATAATTTTAAAAAAACACAAAGAAAACACATCTACAGGAGGGAGTCTCTCTCCTCAGAAGCCACTCCATAGTATTAAAAGAAGCAACTGCTCCACCAGATGCCCAGACAACAATGTAGGGATACTAGAAATAGGAAACAAGCAAGAAAATATGGCACTCACAAAGGAATACAATAATTCTTGAAAAGTACCAGACTCCAAGAAGCTGGAAACCTTAGAAATGACTCAAAAGGAATTCCAAGCAACAATCTTATGGAAACTCAATGAGATACAAGAAAACTCAGATAGATGACAAAATAAAATGAGAAAAACAATCCAGAATCTGAAGAAGGAATTTTATAAATATGCAGATACCTTAAAAAAGAACTTAGCAGAACTCTTAGAATGGAAGGATTCATTCAAAAACAAAAAATACTACTGAGAGCTTAAGAAACAGGCTAGTGCAAGCAGAAGAAAGAATTTCTGACTTTGAAGACAGGCTTTTTGAAATAACCCAGGCAGACAAGAAAAAGAAAAAAATAATTTTTAAATATGAAGAAAACTTATGAGAGCTGTCAGACAATCTTAGGCATACAAGCATCTGAATTATGAGTGTTCCAGAAGAGGAGGAGAAAGGGTCATTGAAAACCCATTCAATGAAATAAGAGCAGAAAAATTCCCAGGTATTGGGAGAGATATGGATTTCCGGAACCAAGAGGTTCAAAGATTCCCCAGTCAGATTCAATCCAAAAGGTCCTCTTCAAGACATATTGTAGTCAAAATGTCAAAAGTGAAAGACAAAGAGAGAATCCTAAAAACAGCAAGAGGAAAGCATGATGTCACCTATAAGGGAGTCTCCATCGGACTAATAGCAGATTTCTCAGCAGAAACCTTACAGGCCAGGAGAGAGTGGGAAGAAAAAAACTGCCAGCCAAGAATATTATACCCAGTGTATTAGTTTATTTTTGTGTTGCTATAACAGAATACCTGAAACTGGGTAATTTACAAACAAAAGAAGTTTATTTGGTTCCTGATCCTGTGAAAGCTGCATCTGGGGCAGGCTTCAGTCTGCTTCTACTTGTGGCAGAAAAATGACAGGTCACCCAGCAGGTGTAGGCAGATAACATGGTGAGAGGAAGCAAGGGAAATAGAGGGTTTTTTAAACAGCTCTCATAGGAACTAATAGAGCAAGAATTCACTCGCTACTCCCCACCCCCAGGGAAGCCATTAATTTATTCATGAGGGATCTGCTCCATGACCTGAACAGCTCCCAACACTGCCACATTGGGGATGAGATTTTGACATGAGCTTTGGGGGTACAACATATCCAAACTCTATAACTGAGCAAAGCTATCATTAGAAATGATGGAGAAATAGTGTATTTCTCAGACAGAACTAAAGGAGTTCACCACCATATGACCAGACCTACAAGAAATGCTCAAGGGAGTCTTACATCTGGAATCTGAAAACAATAATCACCATCATGAATACATAAGAAAGAATAAAACACTGGTAATGTAGATATGTAAATGAGAAAGTGAAGGAAAAGAATCTTAACACTACAAAAAACCAACAAACACTGAAGGCACAATAAAAGTAAAAGACGGTAATAAAAGACATAAAACTACCCTACAAAAATCAGTAAAATGCCAGGAGTAAGAAAATACCTTTCAATAGCAATCCTAAATGAAAATGGATTGAATTTACAACTCAAAAGACATAAACTGGTGGAATGGATTAAAAAACTAGACCCATGTATATGCTGCCTACAAGAAACTCACTTCACCTACAAAGACTCACACAGACTAATAATGAAGGGATGGAAAAAGATATACCATGCAAAAGGAAACCAAAAATGACAGGAGTAGCTATTCTTATATCAGATAAAATGGACTTTAAACCAAAAACTATAAAAAGACAGAAAGAAGGTCATTTTTTAATGATAAAGGGATATATCCAGCAAAAGGATATAAGAATCATAAAAATATATGCACCCAACATCAGAGCAAATAGTATTAGACTTAGAGAGAGAGATGATACAGTTGAAGTTGGGTACCCCAACACTCCTCTCTCAATATTGGACAGAACATTCAGGCATCACATCAGCAGAAAAAACAGGATTTAAACTATACTTTAGGCCAATCTGACTCGACAAACATGATCTACAGACCATGTCAAACAACAACTACAGAATATACATTTTTCTCATCAGCACATGGAATGTAGACCACATGTCAGGTCACAAATCAAGTCTCAACAAATTTTAAAAAAATTGAAATCATTTCAAGTATCTTTTCAGACTGCAATGGAATAATACTAGAAATGAATAAGAAGTAAAACTTTGGAAACTTTACAAAAACATGTAAATTAAACCACATGCTTCTGAATTACCTATAGTTCAAAGAAGAAACTAAGCAGGAAATGAAAACGTTTCTTGAAGTAAATGAAAATAAAACA
>NW_007731698.1:35268-45817 GCF_000696425.1 Galeopterus variegatus
GTTCAAAGAAGAAACTAAGCAGGAAATGAAAACGTTTCTTGAAGTAAATGAAAATAAAACAAATCATACCAAAGCCTGTAGGATACTGCAAAACAGTACTAAAAGGGAAGTTTACTGCAATAACAACTGCTTACGTAAAAAAACTAGGCAGACTTCAAATCAACAACCTAATGTTACCTCAAAGAATAGAAAAACAAGAACAATCCAAATTTCAATTAGTAAATGGAATGAAATAGTAAAGTTAGAGTAGAACTAAATGAAATAGACCAAAGAAATGATACAAAAAATCAGTGAAACAAAAAGTTGGTTTTTTGAGAAGATAAACAAAATCGACAAACCAATAGCTGGACTAACTAAAGAAAAGAGAAGACCCAAATACAAAAATAGGAAATGAAAAAGGAGACATTAAAACCAATACCACAGAAATACAAGTAATCATTAGAGACTATTAAGAACAGCTATATGCCAACAAATTTGAAAATCTGGAGAAAATGGCTTAATTTCTGGACACATACGAACTACCAAGACTGAACCAAGAAGAAATAGAAAACTTTAACAGAACAATAATGAGCAACTAGTTTGAAGCAGTAATCAGCAGTCTCCCAACAGAGAAAAGCCCAGGACAAGATGGCTTTACTGCTAAAGAAGAATTAATACCAATCCTTTTCAAACTATTCCAAATAATCAAAACAGAGGCCATTCTCCCAAAATCATTCTGAGGCCAGCATCACTGTGAAACCAAAATCAGACAAAAATACAGCATCAAAAAAGAAAACTACAGGCCAATATTCTTGATGAAAATAGATGTAAAAACCTTCAACAAAATATTAGCAAACAGTATACAACAGCACATTGAAAAGATTATGTACCATGACCAAGTGGGATTCATTCCAGGGATGCAAAGATATGTGAACATATCAGATCAATAAATTTAGCATCCCTTCATGATAAAGACTCTCAGTAAATTAGGTATAGAAAGAAAGTGTCTGAACACAATAAAAGCTATATATGACAAATCCACTGTCAACATCATCCCAAATGGGGAAAAGCTGAAAGCTTTTCCTTTAAGAACAGGAACAAGACAAGGATGCCCACTCTCACCACTCCTATTTAACATAGTATTGGAAGTACTAGTCAGAGCAATCAGGCAAAAGAAAGAAATAAAAGGTATCCAGATTGGAAAAGATGAATTCAAATTGTCCCTTTTTGCAGATGACATGATCCTATATATAAAAAAGCCTAAAGACTGCACCAAAAAACTCATAGAGTTGAAAAGCAATTTCAGTAGTTGCAAGATGCAAAATCAACATGCAAAAATCAGTAGTGTTTGTATACTCCAATAATGAACTAGCCAAAAAAGAAATCAAGAAAGCAAGCCCATTTACAATAGCTACAAAAAAATAAAATACCTAGGGATAAATTTAGCCAAGAAGGTGAAAGATCTCTATAATGAGAACTACCCAGCACTGATGAAAGAAATTAAAGAGGACACAAAAAGATGGAAAGACATTCCATATTCATGGATTGGAAGAATTAACATCATGAAAATGTCCATACTACCCAAAGTGATCTACAGATTCAATGAAATCCCCATCAAAGTGCTAAAGTCATTCTTTATGGAAATAGAAAAACAATCCTAACATTCATATGAAACAACAAAAGATCCCATAGCCAAAGCAATCCTGAGCTAAAAAAATAAATGGGAGGTATTATAGTACCTGACTTCAAACTATACTACAAAGCTATAGTAACCAAAACAGCATGGTACTGGCATAAAAACAGACACATACACTAATGGAACAGAATAGAGAACCCAGAAATCAATCCACACACTTACAGCCAACTGATCATTGACAAAGGCAACAAGAAGATACATTGGGTAAAGGACAGCCTCTTCAAGAAATGGTGCTGCTGGGTTGGCCCTGTGGCTCACTCGGGAGAGTGTGGCACTGGTAGCACCAAGGCCGCAGGTTTGGATCCTATATAGGGATGGCCAGTGTGCTCACTGGCTGAGTGTGGTGTGGACAGCACCAAGCCAAGGGTTATGATTTCCTTACCAGTCAATCAATCAATCAATCAATCAATAAATGGTGCTGGAAAAACTTGACATCCAAATGTAAAATAATGAAACATTTAGGGTTGTTATTACTAGACATATATATCTCACCATACAACAAAATCAACTCAAAATGGGTTAAAGACTTAAATATAAAGCTGAAACTATAAAAGTCATAGAAGAAGACATAGGGGAAACACTTCAGGATGTAGGACTAGGCAAAGACTGTATGAGTAAGACCTCAAAAGCAGAGGCAAGAAAAGAAAGAACAAACAAATGGGATTATATCAAACTAAAAATCTTCTGCACAGCAAAGAAAACAATCAACAAAGTGAAAAGACAACCTATAGAATGGGAAAAAATATTTTCAAACTGTGCATCTGACAAAGGATTAATATCCAGAATATACAAGGAACTCAAACAACTTAGAAGTAAAAAAACCAAATAAGCTGATTAACAAATGTGCAAAGGCACTGAATAGACATTTCTCAAAAGAAGACACACAAATGGTCAACAGGCATATGAAAAAATGCTCAAGATCACTAATTATTAGGGACACGCAAAACAAAACTACATTGAGATATCCCCTCACCCTAGTTAGACTGGCTAGTATCAAAGAGAGAGAGAATAACAAATGCTGGCAAGGATGTGGAGAGAAGGAAATGTCCCTATGCTGTTGATGGGACTGTAAATTAGTACAACCATTATGGAAAACAGTATGGAGTTTTCTCAAACAACTACAGATAGACCTACCATAAAATCCAGCAATCCCACAACTGGGTGTATACCCAAGGGAATGGAAATCATCATGTTGAAGGGATACCTGCACTCCCACATTTATTGCAGCTCTATTTACAAGAGCTGAGATATCGAACCAATCCAAATGTTCATTGACAGATGACTGGATAAGTAAAATGTGGTATATATACACAATGGAATATTACACAGCCATAAAAAAATGAAATTCTGCCATTTGCAGCAGCATGGATGAGCTTGGTGAAAATTATATTAAGTGAGATAAGCCAGGCATGTAAAGAGAAATGCCACATTCCCTCACTCATAAGTGGGAGCTAAAAAATAAAGAAATAGAAAGAAAGAAAGAAAGAAAGAAAGAAAGAAAGAAAGAAAGAAAGAAAAGCAACAATCATACTAAGCTGAACTTGCAGAAGGAGAGAATAGAACTGTGCTTACTAGAGGAGAGAAAGGGGGAAGGGTGGGACTATATTGAGAAATTGGTTAATGGACACAAAACAGCTAGTTAGAAAAAATAAGTTCTATTGATGTACAGGTATCTATAAGTAACATTAATTTACTGCATATTATCACAAGACTAGAAGAGAGGAGATTGAATGTCCTTAACACAAAGAAATGTTTACTTTTTGCAATGATTAATATGCTAATTATTCTGATGTGATCATTATGTTTTGTACATGGTATTGGTATTTAACTCTGTACCCCACAAATACGTGTAATCAATTACATTTCAATAAAAATCAAATGCTTTTTGCTTTCATTAAATGAAAACGAGTAAATTTCTACTCAAAATAATGACAAGACCAATGGTATTTTGTATCCACTTAGTATCAATGCGCTCAGTGCAAATTATGGTCATTCATACCCCTTCAACCTTGGAACGATGTCCTCGTCCTCCATCTTCACTGAGATTCACTTATGTTTGTTTTGCTCTGTTTACACAATATGAATGCGAAGAGGAAAGGAATATTTCTCCCTAGGGATGGATCCAGGTTCTGTGTGGCCTAAAGCTTACACAATTTGGGGGGTCCTCTTTAAGGAAAAGAAAAATACACATTAGATACAGATTAGATATAAGTACTTTTTTTTAATGAGAGAAGAAATCAAAACAAATAACACATGAAGAAAACCTGGCTAATATTATAAACTTTATAGAATTCTGAAAAATAGCATAAAACTTTCATTAATAAACTCCATGACACATTTTGGCTGAATACTCTTGCTTACATTTTTTATGCCAATTTTCTAACTAACTCTCTACAGAGAAAATAAGATACATCAGCCCTTCCTCTGGCGTTCTTTGTTTAAAGAGATGTTTGAGGGGGAAGGGAACACAACTGGGAAGGCTAGAGGTGGTGTGCCAGTATGGATGTGGCTTAAGGTATCTGGCACTTTAAGTATGTGGGTAATAGAAGACACACAGGGAGGTGACTGTGACCACAAAAATATATCCCATCAATCTCAAACTAAACATATCCCCATTCAACCTTCCCATACTGAGATCTGTAAAATGCCTGCAGCAACTTCGATGCTGTCCCATATGAGAGGATTCATAGAGGGGCAGTGTAAATGGAAAGAACACCAGTCTTAATCAATTGCTGTGAAAAAAATTTTATTTGTGCAAATTTTACAAAAACATGTGACCTTGTAAATTCATTGCTGAGGCTCTTCCCAGGGCTTTGGAAGATTCCCAAGCAAATGAGGGGTATTGAAGCTTAAGCTTCATTAGCTTCATAGTAAATCTGCCCCTGTATGTTAGATATCTATTCAAATGTTCAGTGTCTTTATCATTTAATGTCTGTCTTGCTGACAAATGACTTTCATCCTAGCTCTTGAGATGCAAAATAACTTGGATGATTGATATACAAAATACATCAGATATCACTCCAAGTGTATAGCTATTTCCTAATATGCAAGATTCCTTAGTTTTAACTCTTTCTGAAAACTTTGTATGCAGGAACGTAAGGAGCATTTTTTAGAGCACTGTGAATTATTTCCTTTGGCTTCTTCTGTCTATGCCTTGATGTTTTTCTCCTTTACACAGAGCCCAACTTTACTTTTTAAAAAAACATTGTCCTTGTTTTGCCTTGCATCTTTAATTTTTTTTTTTACTGTTTATTTTTAGCATATTCATTCTTACAAATCACGATACTTCTTTTTGCCCTGTACCAGACCTATCACTTCCCAACCCCCCTCGCTCCCTCCCCCCATCTCTAGTATCTTTAGATTTGTTCTTCCCTTCTGAAAGTTCAAGGTATTGTTGTGGTCTTTTCTTTCTTTCCTTCATTCTTTCCTTCCTCCCTCCCTCCCTTCCTTCCTAGCAGCCAGTCATGAGTGAGAACATGTGGTATTTCTTTTTCTTTGTCTGGGTTATTTCATGTAACATAATTTTCTTCAGACTCATTCATGTTGCTGCAAGTGGCAGAAGTTCATTCTTTTTTATGGCTGAGTAGTATTCCATTGTGTATATACACCACATTTTCATTATCCAGTCGCCCATCGGTGGATGCTGAGGTTGGTTCCATTGCCTGGCTATTGTAAATAGAGCTGCAATGAACATGGGAGTGCAGGTATCTGTTTGACATGATGATTTTCATTCCTTCAGATATATACCCATCAGAGGGATTGCTGGTTCATATGGAAGATCTATCTATACTGTTTTCCATGGTGGTTGTACTAACTGACAGTCCCACCAACAGTGTAGGAGATTTCCCCTTTCCCCGCATCCTCACCAGCATTTGTTAATGTCAGTCTTTTTAACAATGGCCAGTGTAACTGGATGGAGTGAGATGATATCTCAACGTGGTTTTGATTTGCCCTGCATCTTTTAAAAATCAGCTTTATTGAGATATAATTCACATATCATAAAATTCACTCACTTAAAATATACAATTCCACGGCTTTACTAGATTCACAGAGTTGTGCATCCATCACAGCAATCAATGTTAGAATATTATCATTACCTGGAAAGAAATCCTGCACCCCTTATTCTTCCTTCTCTGAGTCCTTATCTCCCCCTTCCCTAAGCAACCACTGATCTACTCGCTGTCGCTATAGATTTGCCTAATATGGACATTTCCTATAAATAGAATCACAATACGTGGTCTTTCATGACTGGCTTCTTTCATTTTTCATAATGTTTTCAAATTCATCTATGTCATAGCATGTATCAGCACTGCATTTATTTTTATTGCTGAATAAAATTCCATTGTAGAGCTATATCACATTTTATTTTTCTAATTATCATTTGATGGACATTTGGATTATTTCTACTTTTTCACTATTATTAATAGTGCTGCTATGAACATTTGTGTCCAAATTTTTATGTAAATGTATGTTTCCTCTTCTCTTGAGTATATACTAGGAGTGGAATTGCTGGGTCATGAGATAACTCTAATTTTAACATCTTGAAGAACTGCCAAACTGTTTTCCAAAGTGATCGCACCATTTTACATTCCCACTCCTCAGGTATGAGGGTTTTAATTTCCCCACATCATCATCAATACTTGTTATCTATTTTTTAAAACATTATAGCCACCCCAGTGAGTGTGAATTTCATTGTGGTTTTAATTTGCATTTTCCTGATGGTCAATACCAACTGTGTTACAATTTTGTCTGTCTGTCCGAAAGGTACCAGCAGAAAAATCTCTACTCTTTTTTACTAGGCTTTTGCTTTATATTCTTTTTTCACCGCTCCTAATAGCAGTCAGTTCAAGGCAGGACACAGAAGCCCCTCTAAGGTATTTCAGTCAGGAAGGATTCAATACAGGGATTTAGACACTTGACTGGAGGAGCAGAAATCAGGGCACTGCCTCTTGTCTGTTGATTTCAAGGGTTTAGGCTGTAACTAGAAGTCTAAAGATCAGGGAACTGTTCTGACTATGGTTTCTGCTGCTGCCACATTATCTGAAATGCTGAATCCGGCCCCAAACCCTTTGACTTTTTTAGTCAGCAGCAACAACAGCAGGAAGATGGATTCCTCCTTACTCCCAAAGCTGCTGCAAACGCATCTCTGTGGAATAACTCAATTTGCATCCAAGCCCTGCCATACAGGAAAGTACACAGAAAGTGGTGAGAATTAATGCTAGGTGGTCATGAGCCATAACCCACTGCTGTTAGTTCCCTTATGACCAGGTTGAAAATATTGATTTATAAATATTCATAGCTCCCCCGCCCCCCCAAACCCAATCTCCTGAATAGAAAGGATCTTTTGCTATCAGTGGTAGTGATGGGCCTGGGCTTTGGTTGAAAGTATAATGGACAGAGCTGCTGATTTAAAAAAGCCAAGAAAGGCTAAATTCATATTGGGTGCACAATTGGAAAGGGTAGAGAGCTAGTATTGGAAGAAAGGTTTAGCTCAGAAAAATCCTGAACAAGGAGGGGGCAAAAGCCAAGCTGTCGTGAGGAAAAGCTGAGCTTTAATGTTTTTTTTCCCCTCCCCTCAATGTGACACCATGGTAGGTTTGGTCATAAAAGGAACCCACTTTTTTTCTGGATTCATCCTCTTTTTCTAATTGTTATTAACAAGAGTGGCTCAACATTTGTGTGAACTAAACTGACACTTTCTTGGTTGGGGAAGAAGCCATTCAGACATAAAAATATCAGAACTTTGAATAAGAGATGTTCATAGTTAGCTGGATTTCTCTTAAACACCTATAACAGAGGTTCCCTGGGACCACCCCTCACCCCATAATATGTCTGAGCTTATTATTTGAGACAGAGAAGTAGGTAGATAAAGGAAAAAGGGACATTCGACTTTCATTGGAATATCATAAATTTTTCCAAACCTAATGACAGAGAACCTTTTGTAAGTAGCCATTCTGTAAATTGTGTTTAAAGTCTGTTATGTTATACTCAAAATATGTTTAAAAGTATTCATTGTGGGAAGTTTGACAATTTTAAGAATATACTCATGAGAAACAGCTTCTCTTAGTAGAATAAAAATACTTAAAACTGAAGGGTCTTGAGATTAGAGTTAATCAGTTACTTTTTAATATAGCACTTAGTATAAAATGTCCTCACCACACAGATAAGCTTCAGAAGAGGCAGTGCCTGATTGGACGTTTGTCAAGTGGAGTAAAGGGATACTTTGATTCTCTTCTGGGGAAAAATGAATCATAAGGATGCCAGGTTTTTTTTTTTTTTTTTTTTTTTTTTTTGCCCTAGTTTCCCTTTTTGTTTTAGGTATTGGTTCAGCTTGGAGAAACATTCATTTCTAATCTCCAGGAAAGTCCACAATCACCTCGGAATTTAGGGAAGAGAAGGATTAAGTTAGAAAAGACTGGAAGGCAGAGGTGGGAGGCTTCCTTTTTTCTAAGATTTTTAGGGCTAGCACTATAGAGTCATGCATTTCTCTGAACAAATATAAATTGAATATTAGAATCAAAGAATTTTAGAATTAGAATGGATTTTAGAACTTTATCTAGTCTAGTTCCTTCATATTTCTGATGTGCAAGTCAAAAAGTCAGAAGGGTGATAAATTTCCTAAAGGTCACAGAGCTTATATTTTGTGCTTAGGTCTGCTGCTCCACTAGGATCTGTGTACTGAGAAGGCCAGAATGGAATTCGTGGTGTTTCCTTTCTGTGAAAGCAAGAACTAGTAATGCAGTTAAAAGCAATAGAGCCACTCAGAGTAAGGCATATGATCTAGAAGACTTCATTAAAAAAATAAAACCTGTATGTTTGCTCCCTGAGATTGAGAGTAGAGGGTGACAATGAGTAGAACCAGAGTTAGGGCTGTGCCTCAATATTATTTCTATGCAACTTACCGAAGTGTGTAACCAGCCCTGTGTTGATTTATCTTCTATAGAGGGTAGTTTATAAATCAAAACTTTAAAAGACAATGCTCGACTGAATTGTCTATTTTTAGCTTGGCTCTCAGTTTGTCATGTTTAAACTTTAAAAACCCAGATTTCATTCTCTCCTTCTGTAAGTTCAACATACTGTTGTGGTCTTGTCTTTCTTTTTTTCTTTCTTCCTTTGGTGGGGGAAGGGAAGGAAGGGGTTTGGGGAGTGATAGGTTGGGTAAAGGACATAAAGAAAAATCATGATTTATAGTAATGAGTATGCTAATAATAAATGATAAAAATTAAAAAAGAAAAAACCTGAATTTTGGAATTGTGTTCCCTACAAGATTTTGGTTTGTTTTCCTAATATACCAAGAAGGCAGCTGCTTATGTACAATATGACTTCCTCTTCAAAGATATCTACCAACTGGTCTATTACTAGTGTCTAAATGCCACCAGTATAGAGAGCCATTCCTTTGATTTAAGATTTTTTTTTTTTTGGTCTGGCTGTTTTATTTTAAAATTCACATACCCCTGGAAGGGGTAAAGAAAGGAAAAAACGGGTGTGAGAAAATTTTCACCTGCTTTACAATCTGCCACGCATCCTGATGTTTGGAATGATGACCTTCAGGCTTTGCAAAATCCTGAATTATTAGTTTTGTTCTCCTTACTTCCACTACTGCAATTGCTAAAGCAGATTCTAGTTCTTAAGTTAGTGGGTTTAACTTTATTATTGTGCTTTATAACATATATGTTTCACATGTATTCTTCTGCATATATCAAATATTAATTAATAGAACATTTAAAAATTAAGTTGCTGGATGCAACACAGACTTGAGAATAGGGATTATTTAAAATTTTTATGAGTGTAATATTTTAAACAAAGCACTTAAAATATCTTAGCCAAAAGCACATCATACCTTGAAAGCCAGTGTCTGAACGGAAAGTATATATATTTTTTCTTTTTTTGGGGGGGGCGGGTGGAGGCTGGCAGGTATGGGGATTCAAGGAAGTGTCTTTTAAAAATCCCTTCTGTTTTTTCAACTAATGATTTCTATTAGGGTGTAGCCCATCTAGAGGCTGCATTGTATGACTTAGTGACAAGAGTTGCAATGGTTCATAGGACTTCCAAACTGTTCCATGACAGATTTCAGACTGCATATGTGACTGCTATTGGCTCCACACACAAACTTGAAATTGCAGAATTTTCAAAACATGAGAGATCGAATTCGGGGGATTAGAACTAATAATTTATTTTGGAAACACTTAACATGATATTGTGTAATGTGTAATTCTGGGTTTTAACGTGGTAGGAAATGGGGAATGGGGAGAGGCCTTTCTTGCTCTGAGCTGCTGAGGCTGTGGCTATGCAATGCCAGCTCAGTCCAGCCGCCTCAGGAGGAATGACATCCAGTTCTCCTCTTTCATCTGTTTTGAACAGATCACCCAGGGTTTGAGTGTCATACATATTATGACAACAACATTCCCTGGGACAATTGATGTCATCATTGGATTTCTCTGTACCTGTTGCCTGATTTCCTGTTAAGTAACTGAGGTGAGCCTGGCATTCAGTGCAAAGCATCATATGTAACTGCCCACTGATATTACTCTTCTATGTGTCTGAAGCATTTTACAGCCTGCAAAAACATGTTTTCATGCTTTGTTTTATTGGATTCTCCATCAACCCTGGTAGATACATGGCTTAGTTTTTCTTATTCTCATTTTATGGATGACTAAGCTGAGATTCAGAGTGGTGAAGTGATTCACCCAAGATCACTCGGCTATTAAATGGCTGAGCTGGATCTGGATTACAAATCTTCTGATTTTTAATATTGTCCTTTCTCCCTAAAAATAACCATAAAAACATGCTGTTGCTGAGCTGATCACTTGGACCACGTGCTCCGTAACTCCACATGCTGTTTTCAACTCCTAAAGGAGAGCAGGGAAAGGCAGA
>NW_007731698.1:46746-49852 GCF_000696425.1 Galeopterus variegatus
ATTGTCCTTTCTCCCTAAAAATAACCATAAAAACATGCTGTTGCTGAGCTGATCACTTGGATCACGTGCTCCGTAACTCCACATGCTGTTTTCAACTCCTAAAGGAGAGCAGGGAAAGGCAGAAGTGCCACATGTACTTGATGCTTCCCTAGACTAAGATGCTCCACATACTTTCTTAGATCAATATAAGTGACAATTTAAAAGTTTTGCAATTTCTACAAATGCCTAATGTAGAACCACAGAGGATTTTAGTTCATGGGAGAAGTCAGTCTACTTGTCCTTGGTTTTATGGTATTATTCTGCAGGGCCACTTAAACTGGAAAAAATTGAGATCCTCCCAACTAGAGGGAGACTTGTGCTGAAGTGCAAACAATCCACCAATACCACCTTACTGTGTTTCTTATGGTATCCCCCTGAAAGTGTAGGTTTTGTATTTACATCAACAAGCAAGTATCATCATTAAGGCCTGATAATTTGTACCTGCTTCTCCCCATTCCCCTTTCCTCTCTTGGCCCTGATATTTTGTTTGGTGGGTTTTTATAATTTGGCAGTCTTTAGGGGCTAGCTTATCTCTGGTTCTGGGGGCAGTGGCTGCTGGGTGCGTTTGTGTGTCCTGAAAGACCAAATATTACTGCATGTTCCCTCCTGCAGCTCTGCTGTGATTTGCAGCTGTAGTCAGTTTTGCCACACTTCCCAGATCCCTGATCTGTCCTAAGTCTTAACTCCAGAGCTCCCTGTTCTTTGTGTCTGCCTGCCAGACTGGACTGGCAGTGACTTTTGTTTCCAAGTAGACCACAGCTGCATTGAATTGTTGCTTCTTGTGTTTCCCTACGTCTGGTCACCAGCTTGTGGTCACCCATGACAGCTCCCCAGAGAGCAGCTGCTCAGGTCAGATGTTAGTAAGGTCAATAAAAATAATAACAAGGAAAATGAAACGTTTAAAAAGGTCATTGAACTTCTCTAAATGAAACTGTTATGTAATCACAGAGTCTCTTTTATTGCTCTCATTGGGCTGGAAATGATAAATGTATACATATAAAATTAAAACAGTCAGACAAGCTGGGAGAATTGGAAAGAGACTGTTCCTACTTCTCCCATTTTTAGGGTGTAAGGCAACCCTCCACACCCTCTCAAACATCCCCTGTGGAGATTTATACTTATGGTCATCTCTCTTGTACTCCAAAAGGTACTGACTAGGTTACCAANTGATAAATGTATACATATAAAATTAAAACAGTCAGACAAGCTGGGAGAATTGGAAAGAGACGGTTCCTACTTCTCCCATTTTTAGGGTGTAAGGCAACCCTCCACACCCTCTCAAACATCCCCTATGGAGATTTATACTTATGGTCATCTCTCTTGTACTCCAAAAGGTACTGACTAGGTTACCAAAGTCAAACATCGACAAGGTACAGCAGGTAACAAGCGTGAGTGGGACCACAAAGGGCAGGGGGACTGTGCTGAACCACAGAGGGCTGCCACACCCAAAGTGCCAGCAGACGACTGGCCTTTACTGATGCAGGCCCTGTGTTGTCCTGTCTTCTGATTTCAACTCATATCAGAACTCTGGGTTTTAATGTTGGTGATTAATCCAAATTAAAAACAAATATTTATTTATTTATGTATTCGTTTTAAAGCAGACCAACTAGAACATATCTGTGGGCCAAGATTGCTGCTGTGTGACCTCTAGATTTTGCTTTTCCTCAGACTGTATGTTTACATATCAAGGCACGTATAAATTCCCTTTAACACATTGCTATTTTCCCTTTTCACATGGCTGCACAATAGTCAGCAATTTGAAGTGCATTAGACAACTAATGTACAGGTGCTTTGGACAGCATTCTGGCCCTTGCTAGCCTGTGTTCTTCTCTTGCCTGACTCTGCACATAACCTAGTTTTGCCTTTTAGTTCTTTCCTATTTCACCCTCGGTCCAACCCTATCCCTCTTATTCCTAGAATCTTTACAGGCCTCAGACCAGGCTGCCAGCTGAACTGCTTACCTGCAGTTCCTGGAGTAGCTGGAGTTTTTAATCTGAGTTAGCTTCTCACCCCTCCCTGGAACCTAGAGCCTCTGCCTGTTCCAGAACTCAACATACTTCTCTCTGGTTGTCTCTTGTGCTAACATTTCTTCAATCCTCTGATGCCGGAGTCTATCTCTCCCTTTTCAATCCATTGTTCCACTGAATAATTCTGCAATAAATGTGGGTATATATTCTTTAGATATATACAAAGTAGTGGAATTGCTGGATTATATGGTAGTTACACTTTTAGAACTGTAGGTTGTCTCTTTACTCTGTTGTTTGTGTCCTTTGCTGTACAGAAGCTTTTTATTTTGATGTAATTCCATTTATATATTTTTGCTTTTTTGCCTGTGCTTTTGGGAACTTATCTAAAAAATTATTGCCTAAGCCAATGTCATGGAGCTTTCCCATGTTTCATTCTAGCAGTTTCATAGTTTTGGTTTTTACATTTAAGTCTTTATTTTGAGTTGATTTTTGTAAATGGTATGAGATAAAGGTCAAAGTTCATTTTTTGGCACTCAGATATTCAGTTTTCCTAACACCGTTTATTGAAGAGACTGTTCTTTCCCCATTGTGTGTTCTTGGTGCCCTTGTTGAAAATCAGTTGGCTGTAAGTGCATGGATTTATTTCTGGGCTCTCTATTCTGTTCCATTAGTCTATGTGTCAGTTTTTATGCCAGTACCATGCTGTTTTGGTTATTAAAGCTTTGAGTATATTTTGAAATCAGGCAGTGTGATGCCTCTAGCTTTGTTCTTTTTGCTCCAGATTGCATTTGCTATTGGGGTCTTTTGTGATTCCATGTGAATTTTAGGATTGTTTTGTCTCTTTCTGTGAAAAATATCATTGGTATTTTGATAGGAATTGCATTGTATTCTTTTATTATGCTTATCATTTCTCTACGAGTTATGTTTTCCTTTTTATTCAGATTACTATTTTTTCTGCCTTCTCTTTCTTTTTCACAATGAACCTTGTTAGATGTTTATTCATTGTATCTTTTCTGAGAACCACATTTGGCTAAGTTGATTTTATGTTTTCTCTTTTGTTAATTTCTGATCTATTTTATTTCCTTTCACGTATTTTTTTT
>NW_007731698.1:50236-57055 GCF_000696425.1 Galeopterus variegatus
TTTTCTGCCTTCTCTTTCTTTTTCACAATGAACCTTGTTAGATGTTTATTCATTGTATCTTTTCTGAGAACCACATTTGGCTAAGTTGATTTTATGTTTTCTCTTTTGTTAATTTCTGATCTATTTTATTTCCTTTCACGTATTTTTTTTTGGGTGTGGTTGGTGTTCTTTTTACCACATTCTGAAGTCAGAAGCTTAGTTAGTCAATTTGCAACTTTTCTTCTTTTCTAAAAAATGTTTTTAAGGCTATATGATTCCTTTTAAGTACCATTTAGCTACATCATAAATACTTTGATATGTAATATTTCAATAAGTAGAAATTTAAACATTTTGTGATTTTTAACAATGTTATTTAAAAGTATGTTTTAAAATTTTCGAACGTGTGCACTTTTTCTATTTATCACTCTGTTATTAACATTCTATTTTTTTAGTAAGTAGCCTTAATATGCATGCTTAGCATGGTCTAAAACGAATATCTACCCTCCTCCAGAACAATATGTGAACCTGAGGATACTTTAATTTTAGTTATCTCCCATCTAACTTATACTCCATTGTTGGATTGTGTTTTGGTTTCTTCTTATTTTAAACTTTCAACTTAGACAATATTATTGTTGTTTTATATAGTTTGTTTAGATATACCCACATACGAAAGTACTTCAAAAAGTTTGTGGAAAATAGAATTAAAATTTAATGTAAATCCTTCTATGAACTTTTTGAAGACCCCTTGTATATGCCATGTTCTTTTGGCACTATTTTGTTTTACATTTCAGACCTTATTATTGGCATTGCTTTTTCTTTCTGCCTCAAGGACACCTTAGAATTTACTTTAGAGAGCATTTATTTTGGCAAACTCAGTTTTTGTTTGTCTGAAATATTTATATTTCATCTGTGATTGTTTCAAAGGAATTTCATTAGTGTACACAATCTTAGTTTGTAGCTCTTTTCTTTTAGAATTTTAAAGTTACTATCCCAAAGTCTTCTGGCTTCCATTGTTGGTATCAAAGGATCTGTCATAAGTTTGATAATAGGTCCTTTTTAAGTAATCTGTATTTTTTTTCCTCTGGCTTGTTTTAATATATCCTTTCTCTTTGCTGTCCTCAAATTTCCATACATGTTTAGATGTGGGTTTAAAAAATCTTTATATTTTGGGACATTCAGTGGGCTTCTTGAACTTCAGATTTATTGTCTTACTTCAACTGTGGGACATTCTCACTATCCTCTCTTTGTATATTTTATCTCCCCCATTATTTCTCTTTTTCTTGCTGGATATCATAATAGAGTATGTTAGTCTTACTCTATCCTCTATCCTTTTAAACCTTTGATTTATTTATTATTTGATTGTTTTGTCTATTTGTGCTATTGAAGAAGACAACAAATAAATAAAAAGACATCCCATGTTCATGGATTGAAAGAATTAATGTTGTTAAAATGCCCATACCATCCAAAACAATTTATAGATTCAATGTAATCCCTATCAAAATTTGGATAATATCTTCAAATCTACCTCCTAGTTGCAGATTCTCTTCAGCTGTGTATAATCTGTGATTGATCTCATGCCTGGATTTTAAAATTTCAATTATTATATTTTTTATTTCTCAAAGTTTTGATTTTCCTCATGTTTTTTATAATAACTTTCTTCTCATATTTTTAAGTGTTCTCTTTTATATCTTTAACATCAAATATACTTATTTTATAATCTGAGCTTAATTTCAGTGCATAAAATTTTTATAGATCTGATTCTGTAGTCTGTTGTTTCTTTTGGTTCTTGTTACTTTGTGTGTTTTATGATATTATTCTATGAACTGTGAGTTTGTATTTCTCAGAAAGTTATTTGATGGAATTTTTGTAGTCTGGGAAAAAGATGCATTCCTCCAAATAGGACATGTGTTTGCTTTCGATGGATGTTTGGTGACACTACTGACCTTGAAAATTAAATTTTCAGGTTGATGGTTTTTGGTTCACAAAGGTAGTGTGAGAACTCAGGCTAGAAGAATTTCCAGTGGCTGGTTGTAGTTATGAAATATCAGAGGAGACCAATACCCGGGTTGAAAAATACCAATTTTTTTTCCCCTTTCCCTTCTGAAAGAAATGTTTGTTTCTATTTTATTCTTGCATGTTTATATAAGCTTTTGGAGTCCTACTCAATGCAGGCCTCTCCTATTTGACTGTAGTCAGCTCTAGGCTTGTTTCCTTTTCCCTAGACACTGTGTAGCTGTCAGCTGAAGCTCAAGACCTCCAGATGAGTATCTCCCTCAGAGCTTTCTGCTCACCTTTCCAGATTCCAGCTTTTGCTTCTTTTTCCTCCCCCCTCTAAAAAGTCCTTTTTTCCTTGACAGCTCAGTGATGAATTTTAAAATATGCTTTTTATAGATTATTCAGCATTTTTGGTTATTGTCAGGGGATGTTCATAATAACTATTCTACCACAGTGTTGGAAATGATGTGCAGGTATTCCTGTTTTTAAATATGAGAAAATCCAAGTTCAGAGAGGCTAAATGTCTGCCCAGTTCATGGGACTTGAAGATGTCAGGGTGGAGGGTTGCTGACCCCGTGACCACTGTTCTTGCCATTTCATAGCTCTCTGAAGACTTCAACCATAAGCTAAAAGGAGTGTGCACAATAAACACACAATCAGAGTGATCATTTTCTACAAGACATTAAAGCGTTATCTTCTATATGGAAAGGTATTTACAAATTGATTTTTAAACAATCTCTTATTAAAAAGCAGAGCAGGCACTAATGGCTTTTGATTTAGAAATTGACACAGCAGGCATTCACAAACAGCTAAGGATGATGCAGGAGATTTCGTCAAGTCAATTTTGGGAAGTTTGAAAGCAGCTTTTAATTTTCAAACATCTTAGACAAAAATCTCCAATATAATGCATGATAACCATGATGTGATTTTGATATTCTCCATTGGAAATTGATAAGAAAATTATGAACATATATTTTATAAATAACAAGTAACTTGGCAATTTTAAAAGTAAAGTTTTGTGACTTTGAGGAGCACTTCATATGGAAGAATGGATTAGCTGACCCCTTGAGTAAATTTCTGGGTTTAAGGCAAACTTGTCTTCCCTTAAATAATTCTATGAACATTGACCAGAGCATATAAGGTGAGGAAAAAGGGACAGCCATTCATGTCCCTGATGTCTGGGTGCCATTCGGTACAGTTGATACTGCTAATATAACTGTATAATACAAAAGGCTAATAGGATAATTTGAGATGGGAACAGGTGAAGCTCAAATAATTTTAGACTGAGAAGAGATGAGCAACGCACAGCTATTCCAAGCAGCCCTGGCACAGTGACTCTGGTGTTTGGACAGGCATGACTCCTAATGTGATTTTATTATGCTCAGGTTAAAGACTTGGGCTTTAGATCAACAATGTGCAAATTTGGTTTATCATCTGAGTTCAGAAAAGAGATGACAGAATTCCAGCAGGAGAGCTTCAGCATTTGCCAAGAGCATAAGCAGGAATATTGTTCTGTTTAGATCTCTCATAGAACAGAAACTCTGACTAGAAATGTGAAATTATTTGTGTAGGAGAATAAGGAATGGTTAACATTCCAAGAATACTCTTGAGACAGTGCTCTTCATGTGCATGTGTCTTTGTGTGCTTATTTATTTCAAAGTAAGCATTACTTTCCATTTGGTGGTTTTAGACCATTCAGTACTTTATGATTTTGGAGTAAATGTCCTCAGAGTGAATGAATCACAGAGAAATACTCAGTGCTGATCCCACCCAGGCAGTCCTGTAATCACTGCAACTGCAAAGGGTAGGAACCAAACCATACATCCCTATTTGTCCTTGTCAAAAGAGTAACAATGCTTAGGACTAAAATCCAAAGTTATACATGACTCTAAAAAGAGCAATTTGTCAAGCGTTTCACTGGCACAAATTGAAATGAAATGAGGTCTTGGGCTCTTGAGGTCACTTTGTAACAGGAAGAATTCATTATCTAACTATACACAGAGGAAAATGCCTCACAATTGTATTTGCTTGTAAGGGATGGGTGCCCACACACAAAGCCAAAGTGGCAGAGGTCACTTACAAGAAATAAATTACATGAAAGCCGAGACTCAAGAGTCCCCTGGTTGATAGCCTCCCAGTCTTTCTTCCTGGTCAGGGCTGCTTTGGGCATGTTGCTCAACATACTGACGGAAATGCTTGTGAAGCTCTTTGTTGTTTATGCAAAATCACTTGTACAAGTCCTGCTAGTTTGTCTACTGGAAGCATGATGAAGTCATGTATGTCTTCCCCCCATAGGGTAGGAGGAGTTTGTTCTCTCTGTATGTTCCATATTATTCTGAAGTGTATATTCCCTCTTAAGACCACATTCCACTTTATAGTGTCCTTCCAATTATGTGGAGAAGGGGCAGCCTTGAATATCGAACAGTTCTTTGGGTGCTTACTGATGGGCATTGGTTTCAGCTTAAGGAGTGGGGAGAATGAAAGTGTGTGTTAAACACATCAGTTCTGAGGATGGCATTTGTCAATTTATTTATAAATAATTTAGAACAGGAAGTTGGTTATTACATTTTCAACTGGGCTGAGCTGATGACAGCTGGTAAGATAACAACAGAAATCAAAGCCATTTAAAGGACAGAGAAAAACAGCATGGCTGAAGAGGATGGAATTAAGCAGGGACAATTGTAAGGAAGTGGTTGTGGAGATCAACTTCCTTAATCCCTTCCCACACTTTAACTCTCCCCAAACTCAGAAGGAAAGACTAGAGAGGCTCACACGTCAAGTCCAGTGGTCATTTTTAACTCCTGTTCATTTCTTCTCATCTAATCAAGTATCCAAATCTTTTAAGTTTTTTTTTAAAAGTTTTTTTCTAATAATGTGGCCTCCCATTCTTTCCTTTCTCACTTTTTATGGCTACCATGCTTGACAGGGATAGTATTGGATCTGTAGACTGCTTCAAATAGTATGGACATTCTAACAATATTAAATCTTCCAATCCATGAACACAGAATGTCTTTCCATTTATTTTTGTCTTCTTTAATTTTTTCAGCAGTGTGTTTTTATGGTTTTCAAGTGTTGTTATGAATGACCACCTGTTTTTTGTGTTATAGTTTTTCTTGGGTGGTAGGTGACTTTGGATGTTGTGATGGTGCCCTGCATTGAGACAGAGGATAAATGAAGAGAAGCAGCCTGCAGGGCATAGGCAAAATTATGAACCCAGTGATGGCCCTGTGGAGTTTTAGATACTTGTGTGGCATCTACAAAATGTACTTGGATGCAGAGATTTGGACCTAGAACTGACTGATAAAACCGTAAGAATGGGTGAAGAGGCTTCGGGAGTGCATATACACAGAGTGGGAAAAAAATCAGTTCTCCTTTCATCCCCATTCTCCCCAATAAGTAGTCATCTGAGTGAGACAATGTCCCAACCTGCTAACCCTACTTCTACTTTGAGTGCAAGCCATGGCAGCCAATAGGAAAAAAGGAAAAACAACATTAAAGAGAGAATTCAGACAAACAGTACCACGTCAGGATTGCCACATGAATACCTGTTTACTGCCTCCTTCTAGCTGCCGTAGGACTGTATTTAGCAAAGGTGTTTTATCCAGTAAGGTCTCCCTCCAACAGCTTGTAAGTCATGTGACACTCTTCTGTTTCTCCTCTGTGACAGAAATAACTGTTGGCTTTGAAAGTTTGAAGAGGACAAGACTTAGCTCCATTCCTCCCTGTCTCATCATTTTTCTCATTATTCTCTCTGGTTTCTGGTTCAATTGACAGGTCCAGATGATTTCATTAAGGCCTTTTTTTTCTTGTCCAGTAGGGTCTAATCTCCTTATGATGCCATGTAAGACACTAAAAGTGGGATGGATTCTCTCCAGTTTGGAGTGATTTAGATGTGATTTGGCATTAAAGGAGACTGCACTGGGTGTACAGTCAGCTCTGGCATTGAATCAGTGATATGAGATGACAGTAGACAGAATGAGCCCCTTGGCTTCCCCCACCTCCTTATCCCAAGAGAATGGTAGAATTTCTTAATTCTAAGTATTTTTTGGTGCAATTCTCAGCCCTTTCCATTGTTTTCAATCATTTAGGTGTGATTTAGATGTGAACGGGTTGGAAGAGATGTAACAGTGGTGATCATTTTCCTCATAGCACTTGTGATTGTGGAATATCATTTTTATGGTCAGACCATGTATTGCATATGTGTTCAGTTTTGGTCTGGAAAATATGGTAACTGTGGCAATGTAACTTTGCATTGAATGCAATTGATTATTAACACATTTTAATAATTTCTTTTATAGTTGATTTTGTGATTTTAGTGGTGATCATTTTCCTCATAGCACTTGTGATTATGGAATATCATTTTTATGGTCAGACCACGTATTGCATATGTGTTCAGTTTTGGTCTGGAAAATATGGTAACTGTGGCAATGTAACTTTGGATTGAATGCAATTGATTATTAACACATTTTAATAATTTCTTTTATAGTTGATTTTGTGATTTTTTCCTGGTATCTTAGTTTACCATTGGTTCTTGGGTCTGCCATTGGATACTGCTAGCAGATGTGAAAAGGTAGCTATGTATTTTTGGCAAGTTTGATTTAGACCTTGAATCTATTGTTACTTGCCTGGCCTACAAAGAGACCTTGATAATTGACAGTTGTATTCAAGTTCTGAAAGAATTCAGAGAGCTGGTGATTAGGATTGCCTTCTAGCTGTCACTTTGATTTCAGTGGGATTGTACTTCAATCCTTTGCCTAGAAGCATGAGGAGAGAGACAGTTTTCCTTTACAGGCTCCCTGTAGAAAAACTTTACCAGCATTAAAAAAAAAAAAAAAAAAAAAAAAA
>NW_007731698.1:57161-58433 GCF_000696425.1 Galeopterus variegatus
TTTCCATTGTTTTCAATCATTTAGGTGTGATTTAGATGTGAACGGGTTGGAAGAGATGTAACAGTGGTGATCATTTTCCTCATAGCACTTGTGATTGTGGAATATCATTTTTATGGTCAGACCATGTATTGCATATGTGTTCAGTTTTGGTCTGGAAAATATGGTAACTGTGGCAATGTAACTTTGCATTGAATGCAATTGATTATTAACACATTTTAATAATTTCTTTTATAGTTGATTTTGTGATTTTTTCCTGGTATCTTAGTTTACCATTGGTTCTTGGGTCTGCCATTGGATACTGCTAGCAGATGTGAAAAGGTAGCTATGTATTTTTGGCAAGTTTGATTTAGACCTTGAATCTATTGTTACTTGCCTGGCCTACAAAGAGACCTTGATAATTGACAGTTGTATTCAAGTTCTGAAAGAATTCAGAGAGCTGGTGATTAGGATTGCCTTCTAGCTGTCACTTTGATTTCAGTGGGATTGTACTTCAATCCTTTGCCTAGAAGCATGAGGAGAGAGACAGTTTTCCTTTACAGGCTCCCTGTAGAAAAACTTTACCAGCATTAAAAAAAAAAAAAAAAAAAAAAAAAAGCACCTACTGACTTACTTTTCATCTGGAATTAATGTGATCACTAACGTCTAAAGAAGGTAGATAAGGCATGTTTTCATTTCAATGAAATCAGGATTTTCAAAGCTTTTGAACTGTTAATCTCTTTCCCTCATTCTGCTACGTTCCCCTCTTTTCTCCAATGCAATGTCTGCATCAAAGCTACATCTCTGACATGACCAGAACAATCAGAGGCAAGGTGAAAATGCAATGCATGATGATTGAACACTGTTACTTCACAGAACAGCAGCAGATCTAGGAAGGGGTTTGCAGCAGTGCCCCCATCCTGTTTCACAACACACCAGGAGGTGGAATGAAAGGTGACATGTTGGATTATCCAGGGGCTTCTTGGTAGCCATGGAACTTGGTATACTCTTTAATGAGAGGTGGAACTCTCGGAAAAAAAAAAAAGTCAGATGCCAGAAAATGGAGGGAACACAACTGTTTTCTCTGTGGTCAAGACCAGTTTCCATTTATCCTCTCCTGGTTTCTGGAAACGGCTTACATTAAAAATGAGAGCGGTGGGGCTGGGGGCTGGAGTTGATAAATGCTCAGAGAGTCAGGAGTTCTAGCTTGCTAGTTACGTTAAATTTAGACAGTATGACATGTTTGTAAATGACATACTGTTACAGTAGGATAAGTAGCTATAATCCTACAGCAGA
>NW_007731698.1:58568-65665 GCF_000696425.1 Galeopterus variegatus
CATGATGATTGAACACTGTTACTTCACAGAACAGCAGCAGATCTAGGAAGGGGTTTGCAGCGGTGCCCCCATCCTGTTTCACAACACACCAGGAGGTGGAATGAAAGGCGACATGCTGGATTATCCAGGGGCTTCTTGGTAGCCATGGAACTTGGTATACTCTTTAATGAGAGGTGGAACTCTCGGAAAAAAAAAAGTCAGATGCAAGAAAATGGAGGGAACATAACTGTTTTCTCTGTGGTCAAGACCAGTTTCCATTTATCCTCTCCTGGTTTCTGGAAACGGCTTACATTAAAAATGAGAGTGGTGGGGCTGGGGGCTGGAGTTGATAAATGCTCAGAGAGTCAGGAGTTCTAGCTTGCTAATTATGTTAAATTTAGACAGTGTGACATGTTTGTAAATGACATACTGTTACAGTAGGATAAGTAGCTATAATCCTACAGCAGAAACAGAAAGGAAACAAAGTCAAAACCAAGTATTATATTTGGAACTCATAATTGTTTAAGTCAACATCAGGCAATTTTGGTCTTTTATATTGTAGAAACAAGGCTCATTAGGTAAAACGAGGATAACAATAGAGTGGAAGAAAATACTACTTTGGAAAATGTTTTAGTTTATGTATTATAGAAAGCGACCTTTTAAAAAAGTAGCTCCCTTTCTAAAGTAGAGGTTGGGTGGAAAACCTCTCACCAATTAAAAATGGTCATAGTTTTCAGCTGCAAGAGCCAGAGAGCTTGCTGCATGGGCTTCTTTAGTTTCTCTCATTATAATTTCAGTTCTGGGCCTCAGGAAGTCTTACCCTCTCACTGCGTCTCTGTCTTGGCATGTCACCGAAACACTTTGAAAAAGGAGAGAGAGACTTAAGAGACATCTTATTAATATGACGTCTATTTCCCAGAGACAGAGGGTAACATGCCTTTTCCTTGTTTACTTAAAATACTCTGGGCAGTTTGGAGGCAAAATTTTTACTACTAGAACCATCTTACCAATAAAAAATCAGGCCCAGAGAAAAGGGGGTATACAGTTGTGGCACAAGGTTTGGGGTACAAGGGCAGTAATGGCTAAAGGTGGGAGGTGGTGGTGGGGCAGTAAGGAACTGAGGCTCTGGTATCTTTCTGCTTGGGTTTGTGTCCTCGCTAGGGGTCCTTGGGCAAGTTACTTAGTGTCCCAGGCTGGGTTTTCCAGGAAACATTCTGAGAAGAGTTTAGAGTGCAGGTCATTTATTTGGGAGTGTCCTTTACCCAATAACTGAGGAAGGGGGGGCAGATGCAGGATTGGGCAGAAGACAAGTCAAGTGGCCAGGCTGGGGACTCTGGAGCCTGGATGACCCTTCAGAATTATCCCAAGTTGGGTGGAGATACTCTCACACTGATCAGTCACTGGAAGTGGGTTGCCCTGGAAAGGAGAGTGATCTTGAATGAGGCAGCTCTGCAGCTGAGACATCTTCAAGGGGTGGAAATGCAAAGGCTGTCTGCCAGCAGCCCTGGCTGCCGCTGCCAGGGCAACAGGTGCTTCAGAAAAGGGGAGCTGGGTGACATCAGTGTCCACGACTTTTAGTATCTCTGGGCCTCTGTTTCTGAACAGTATTTTGTTGAGAATTAAATGAGATGACACATATAAAGTGTTCAGAACTGTGCCCGGCATGGAGTAAATATTTACTGATCACTTTGTACCGAGCAGAGGTTAAATAATTTGCCTAGGGCCTCCCAGGTGGTAAGTGGTGTAGATGGCATTGGAACTGAGGCCTGACTCCTTCCAGTCTGTTCTTAGTCACTGTGTCCAGTATCTAACATGTTAGAATCCTGATTGGTCTGAATAGGTTCACTTTAGCTATGTCTGCTCAGCGAGTGCGTCTCATGGTAAGAAAGGCCACCCCCACCAGGGCTGGCTGTAGGGACCCCTCCCACTTGCTGGGCAACAGTGCTGCTTCTCCTTCCCCTCCCTTTCCCCCACAGCTTTCTCCTCTCACCCGTAGCCCCTTCCTTGGCTTCCTACTTGTTTCTAGTGATGGGCTTAGCTGTGATTTGGAGCAGAAGAGTTGACCTAAGTAGCAAGGGTGGAAGGAAAAAGTGAAGGCCCTGGACTGCCCTGCCAGTCTCCAGGCTCACAGCACTCTCCTGTCTCCCACTCTGCGGTCCCCATACTCACTCCTCCAGGCTCTATTCTTTACATTTAGTGTCTCATCCCAGGTCCAGAAATGAAATGCCCAGAGTATTCTTCATGGGTGAAAATGTTAGCACTTTCATCTGAAACGTAGATAAATTTTACTCTAGGTTTTTTTTTTTTTTTTTTTTTTTTTTTTTTTTTTCCAAAAACCCCCCTTTTTCCCCTTTTGGGGAAAAATTTTTGCCCTTTTCTCTGAAACGTAGAAAAATTTTTCTCGGTTTCAGACGAAAGGGCAAAAATTTTTCCCCAAAAGGGGAAAAAGGGGGGTTTTTGGAAAAAAAAAAAAAAATAAAAAAACCCAAAGAAAAATTTTTTTAAGTTTTAAAAGAAAGGGCAAAAATTTTTCCCCAAAAGGGGAAAAAGGGGGGTTTTTGGAAAAAAAAAAAAAAATAAAAAAACCCAAAGAAAAATTTTTTTTTTGGTTTTTTTTTTTTTTTTTTTTTTTTTTTTTGTATCCAAAGATCCACCTATTGACCATCTATGGGAAAAATCTTTTTCTAAATTCCCCAACTGACACATATATGAATGATTAGAGCACAGTCTATTTGCAAGTTAGGGCTGTCTGTATTTTCTTCCTCCCTAAGCTAAGAGTTGGAGAGCCAATGATATTTATTTTTTTCTTTACTGTTTCTTCCTTTATGCATGCACTGATGGAAAAGCATTTGTAAATAGATTACTTTATGCTTTGTATTCCAAGGAATGCAATGAAGTAAAAGAATCTGTATTTTCAAGGAGCTTATAGCATAGGTCAGGGCTGTATTACACAGTGAGAAGTAGAGTTGAATTTTCAGAAGATCCTGTTTATGTAATACTTAGTTCTGGGTTTGCAGCACAAACTTAAAATTGAAAATTTAAGATTGTTGATATTAAATGCAATATATATACATTATATAGATAACTGAGCAATAGGAATGTAAATAATTTATAATAACCAAATGCTCAACCCAATGATGAAATCTACCAGCTGTTATCAATTCTACCAAAGCTTTATCCACCCAAGAATCATAGCAAGTAGGGGGCCGAAATTCTATGGCTTTTCCCAGCCTCTCACTTATTCCCTAGGGGAGGAACAGTGACTTGATTTTACTGGTGAGTTTGGAAGGAGATAATGGGCATGGGCATTTTATTTTGTCTTTTTGCTTTAGGGGCAGACTTGCCTACAAAGAGCCTGAGCTTTCCTACCCAAGGAAAGCACTTCCTAAAACTGAGAGTATGTATTTGTCTAATTGTGGAGTTCAGGTTTGTGAAGCCTGTTGACCCACAAATATAAATCACATTCTCCAGTATCAACTTAATCAGGAAAATGGTGATACTGTATTTTGGGTTCCATCTGTCTTTTTTTTTGTCTTATTCCTTAATTGGCTCAAAGCCCAGGTGGGGATAAGAGATATCATTTATCAATCTTCATTTATTCCTAAAGCTCAGGTGTTAGAGTTTTATAAGGCATTAACTTCAGAATCAGACCACTCCACGCTAATGGATCAACATTGTGTGTGTGTGTGTCTTCCGAAGAGAAGCTCCTGGAAGTCAGGAATTAGGTAGGAACTGCCAATTTAGGTAGAGGATCTTCAGTTCAGCTGAACAAATCCTTATTAAGCTCTAAGATGGGATAAATGGTGCACCAGAGACAGAGGACACAGACATTAATAGAACATGCCCTAGGGCTTTGGATCCCACTAAAGGTAGTGTCATCGGGAAATGGAGGGAGGGTAAACCAGGGGTCAGGGTGGAAGAGTGATTATTCTTTTTCTCTATTTATAACACTATTACTGAATGAGCAGCACTTAGGTTAGGCTGTAGGGTTGAGCATCACCCTGCTGATAAAACTAGTAAAAGGTGATCTGATGCTCTTCTTCTTGTGCCACGTTTTGTATAATGAATATAGTGGTTATATTAATTACATAGAGCAGTGTAGATGAAAGATAAAGAATATGTCCCCTGGAGCTTTACTATCTAGGTTCATCTCCTCACTTTCCAGCTGTGTATCCTTGAATAAGTCACTTAACTCTTTGTTTCAGATTCCTCACACGAGAAACAGGGATGATAATATACCTGCACTTATAGCATTATGGTGAAGATTAAGTGAGTTAATACAAGTAGAATGCTGAGAACAGAGCCTGGCACAGAGGGGTTCTCAACCGATGTTAGCTCCTGTTGTATTTAGCTATTATCAAAAATGTGCATTTGGGGCTGGCCCGTGGCTCACTCGGGAGAGTGTGGTGCTGATAACACCAAGGCCACAGGTTCGGATCCCATATAGGGATGGCCGGTTCGCTCACTGGCTGAGCGTGGTGCTGACAACACCAAGTCAAGGGTTAAGATCCCCTTACTGGTCATCTTTAAAAAAAAATGTGCATTTGGCGTGGGAATGAAAAGAAGGAGATAAACCAGGAAGACGGGAGGGGTGGTTCTTTGCAGCTCATTAGAAGGCATTAGGTCATGCCTTTCTTCACAGTCATGGTGGGAACAAATAAATTAATAGCAGAAATGGCTTTCACATCCATCCAGAGAACAAAATCAATCACTGACCAATTTGTTCATTTTATCTCAAGTATTTGTTTGCTTTCTACTTGTCATAGCTTGATGCTTGCCTGTCATTAGTGGTCAACATGTGCAGAGGAAGGTAGAGTGGTTTGCAGTTTTACCAAATCCCACTCGTTTTGGATGAATGATGAGACAGGAGGCCAAAACTTAATGTCTTCTGTTCAATTCTGTTCAATTTCAAATGCTCATTCTGACTTTTTCAAAAGTTGGACAAAGTGCTTATCATTAAATTTAAAAAGGCATTTCACCACTGCCATGGGACCTGTCCGGGGTCCTGGGGTACAGAGCCAGGGACCGATGCTTCCTCCTGCCACCAGGCAAGGAGCACACCAAAAACAACACTTCCATGTGGGTGACCCACCACAGCCACCACAATAGCCACGGCTGCCACAAAAGCAACTAGATGCCACAACCATTGTGCAATGCTACTAGGTACACAGATCTGTACCAGGAACTTGCATGATTATTTTATAGATCATAAACTTATTGTATACATTTGTATAAATAATGTATTTTAACCTCATAAAAATCAGTTGAGGTAGATGTTGTTATTTTGGTTTCGTAGATGAGGAAGTTAAAATTTAGAAAGGTGATGTGTCTTTCCAAAGACACTAAGGTAGAACTTGCTAGAAACTCAGGTTTTAAATAAAATTTCTTAAAAGTTACATAGATTTAATAAGGTCCTACTATAATCATTAGCACATTGTCTACTACTTCTATAAGAATTTTAGCAAATTTTAGAAATACAGAAAATCATAAGAAAATAAAAATCATCTATAATATCACAACTCAGAAATAGTCACTATTTAAATTATGAAGTATTTTTATGCATACATATATGTCCATTTTTTTCTACAAAAGTGAACTTTTTCTCTCTATGTTATTTTAAAATCCCCCTTTTAATAATATATTATGAGAGCTGTTTATATTATTAGTCTTCAGAAACCTGAATTAGAATTGCTGCCTTCATCACATGAATTAAGAAAGTCCTTATTGTTCAAATTTATTTTTCCCATTTTCCTCTATTTTAATCAATGATTCCCTATACATCTTTGTACATATTATTGTGCATATCTCTAATTACCCTTAGAATAGATTGCTAGAAGAATAATTACTACATAAAAGGTTGTTCCAGTTATGTATTGCTGTATAACAAACCGATCCAAAACTTAGTGGCATGAAACAGCCATTGTTTTATTATGCTCAAGGATGTTGTGAGTTAAGAATTCAGAAAAGACACAGCAGAGATGGTTGGTCTCTGCTGCATGCTGTGGGATCTAAGCTGGGATGACTCAAAGGCTGGGATTAGCTAGCACTGTTGACTGCTGTTCCTGTGTGTGGCCTCTCCAGCCTGGTGGTCTTGTGGAATTGTACTTCTTATGTGGTGGTTCAGGGCTCACAGAGGGAGTAGTCGCATGGCACAAGGCAGAGGTGCATGGATTTATAAACTAGCCTTGGAGGTCACGTGGTTTCACTTCTACCATACTCTATTGGTCGAGTGTCCCAATCTCACCCTGATTAAAAAAAAAAAAAAGAAAGAAAGGATACAGATCCCTACCAATCTATGGAAGGAGCATCAAAGAATTTATAGCATGTTTTAAAACTACCAGAGAGGATATAAACCACTTACAGGATTTTGACATGTATTATCAAGTTGCCTCCCAGAAATGTTGTATAAATCAACACTTTTTCCTGTGGTGGCTGATGATAGCACACTCTTACCCACATTGGATATTATAACCTTGAGAGGTATTCATCAGTTTGGTAGGCAAAAGATAGCATATCATGTCATTCCTATTTTTAATTATTTGAGTACCAGTGAGATTTTATGTGCATTTTTGATCACTTGTTAAAATTTTATGTAAATTTTTTACTTTTTCCTTATTTTTCTGTTAGAACAGTCATCTTTTTCTCATTAATTGGTAGGTGTTATTTACATACTAAGACTAAATCAAGGTGTTCTGACTCTAAATTGCATTATTTCATCACCGTTCCTTAGCAGCTCTAGTCAATAAACATTTTTAGTTCTATGTGTACTGATTGGTAATCCCGACTCTGCCTCTTCCAAACTGTGTGACTTGGGCAATTTAATTAAGCCTTCTGGACCTTGGTTTCTTCCCCTGTAATATTGCATCATAATACTCTCATCTATTAGTTATTGTGAGGATTTGGCAATGTTCATGTAAATGCTTAGAAGAAGGCTTATTACATGCAAAGTGTCCAATAAATGTTAGCAGTTATTCTTAATATTATTACTGTCAGCATACCTGAATATTTGTGAATAGTTTAGCAATCACCTAATTCTTTTTTTTTTTTTTTTTCCTTTTTGTCTTTTTTCGTGACCGGCAACGGATCGCAACCCTCAGTGTCGCGCCCGTACCGGACTG
>NW_007731698.1:66503-70754 GCF_000696425.1 Galeopterus variegatus
CATGGATGCTCTGAGAAAGATTTCCTCTTTTGCTTATTATTATTTTTTCCTTAAAAGATACAAAGTTTTATTAAACAAACCTGGAATCAATAGTATTATAACATAAAGCAGAGAGCCGTTAAATTTTCCTAGTGTTTATATACAAATTGCAGTGATTTCTATTGTGCAACAAATTGACAGGTTTAGAAATAGGCTTTTTAAACTTTTTTTATGTAAAAGGCTGGCTGGTTAGTTCAATTGGTTAGAGCACGTGCCAATACGAACAAGGTCCAGCGTTCAATCCTTGTACCATACAGCTGACCCTCCCTTCCCCCCCAAAAAAAATGTGGAGACAGCAAAATGGTTGTAGAAATCTTGCTTATTATTTTAAATTTGGCTTTCAAGTTTCTCAAAGGAGGTAAATTACTTACAATGTAGGGTAGGCTTTGGAACAGGGTTGTGGGGGCCACTTAATTAATGGATGAGACCCTTGGCCATAATTACCACCTGGGGTTGTCATGTCAATATGATTAGAAAGAGTGGGGAAAGAACTTTTTTCTTTGTGAAACTCCTGAGACAAAACTAAATTTGATTGGCTTTTCTCTGCTTCTTTCCCCTCTTTCCTTTGTCTTTCCATTTAGTCAGGTTGAGCACAGACTTGAGTGGCATAGAGTGCACTGTAGAGTAGCAATGGTGGAAGAAAAAGCCCCCTCCACCACCACTTTTTTTTTTTAGAAGGATAGGTCCCAAAGGGCTTGCTTTGCTTCAGTACAGGAAAGGCTATGGAAACAAAAGGTCACATGGCCTGGGTGTGTAATGGACCTCACAGGGCTCAGCTGCAGGCTCCAGTTAGCTCCAGTTACCTACACCTTCCTCCCAGCCTGGCACAACCTCCTGTGCTCCTTTCTTGTGGAGCCTCACGGGGGTGTTGGAGTGCCACGCATGGATGTATGGGGGGCTGGGGCGAGGCCTGGCTGCTCCACCCCCACCACCCCCGGGGGACGTTGAACATTTGTTGTCTCCAAAGAGGCTTCTCAGGCTTCAGCCCAGCTGTCCTTGTGTGATAACCACCATTGCTAATATTCTGGTGATGAGCCAGCCACTTTGGGTCCTGCCTCACTGCCTCTGATCACCCTGTGAAATATGAGTTGGGGGAGTTTTCAGTGACAAATGCCTGCTTGACTGAGCCCCTATTCAGGCATCTGGTGTCAGCACTTGCTGCAGACAGCCATTTCTGCCATGTCAGCCAGACAGTGACAGATTCAGCCTCCTGCTCAGACGGTCAGAGGAGTCTCCCTCTCAGGCCTGGGCTTGTCACAGAAATGCCTGGCTGAATCCTGCCAGGGCTCTGGGCTGCACCTGTGCTTCCAAATGTCAGCAGTCTGGAGAGCCAGCGCTTTCTACCACCCTTCTTGTCAAGGTCAGCTGGCCATGATGTGGGGCCTGTGCGGGTGGGGTGGAGCTCTTGAGTTGAGCCAGAGCTGCGCCTTTTATCCTTTTCCCTGCATCAGAAGACAGACCTTTCAATACTAAGGGGCCTAAGACTTGCCAAAGGAAGCATTTGAGGAAATCTTGGGTAAAATTTCTCCCCGAAGATAGTCCAGGCAAAATTATTTCTCTGAAACGTCCTTTCCAAGTTCTCTTTAACATTATCTTGTTGGTCTTGGTTGAATATGAAGTAAAGGAAAACAAAACCAGTTGACGGGTGGTAAGAAAGAAATGGTTCACATTTGTGGCCGCTTTTGAGATTTCTGCCAGGGTTGGCCATGTGCTGATCATAATGATGATTTATAAACCAGAAGTTGCAACCTGATGGCCCATGGACGGAATTTGGCACAAAGGATTTTTATGTGGTCTGTAGTGTATATTTTCTTTTAATGAACCTTGATATTAATATTTAGAATTTGAAAAATTTTACAAATGATTTCTGGCTTCTCTTTAAAACCTAAAGCCTAAAAAAAATTTTAAAAACCCTAAAACAAACAAAAAACCCTAAAAGCTCTAGCAGCACTAGGCTTGCATTCTTGCATGGAGACAATTGGAGTAAACCAAGTTGTCAGTTCTCACTGTGGAAAAGGCACACACGCTCTAGTTTGCCACAGTCCTCACCTCTCCCTGTCATTATACCCACCCTGCTTCTCTTATTCCTATCACATGGATGATTCCTGTAGACAGCCGAGTTGGCGATCTCTGGAACAAACACTGGGCTTCATTTCTGTACTCAATCTTGGATAAACTCTATTAGTATGTCTCCCACACCCCTCTGGGATAATATGTGAAAGGGTATTGCTTGAACTTCTATAATTTAAATGCAGTGAGGAATAGGAAAGAAGAAAAATGGTGAATTTACTGATATGTGAGGACTGCAGTTAGCCAATTTTAGCCCTTAGCTCTTGGTCTTGGACAAATATTCCATATATGATAAACTTTGTGACAAGTTCTGGTGTTGCTACTAAGAGGGAAAGAGAAATACAGTAGTTAAGCTCTATTATATTATCTCACTTGAAATCCTTGCAAAAATCCTTCTGAGTTAGTGATAAGGTCTCCTTTCTATTAATGAGGAAATGGCGCTTAGAACAAAGAACTTTTCTCAATTTTTTAAAGTTTGAAATGAAGGAAATTAGCACTCATATTTAAGCTAAAGTCCTTGCTGTTCTCTACAACAAACTGCCTCACCCAATGAAATTCTGTGGCATCTATTTAGGCTAAAATTCAGGTGTTGCTGGAGGGACAAAATGTACCAGCTTCATTAAACAGGCTGCACTTGAACTTTAGAATCATGTTTAAGCATCTTTTATAGTTAAAAAAAAAGAAAAAGAAGAAAAGATTTATGATGATGATTTTTCTTAATTTTTTAATCCACATAATTTCCCCATAAAAATGGTACTTTATTGATTTCAGCAATGAAAATAAGAGCAAACTTTAATTGAGCATGTACTATGTGTTTATTTATATTATCTCATTTAACATTCTCAACAACCATATGAGGTAGATGCAGTTATTATCCATGTCTTATAGATGAAGGAACTGAGGCACAAAGAGATAGTGCTGAGACACTTGAAAAACTGCTTGACAAACGAACCATTAGGTAGGTTGGGATCAGAATTTTCAAGGCAGCTTAGCCTTCTCACTTTCTGACCCTCAATTAATATTAGCCACGCATTGGACATGCTCTAACCACTGTCTTTCTACACTCTATATCTAGTTGTGCCAATTAGCTTTCTCCTGTTCTCCAGGGATAATACTGGAAGAACCCTTTGAGGACTTGTTTACCCAAATAGAAGTCTTAAGAGTGCTTACTAAGATGACAGTTCAAGAAGGTCATTAACAGTTCTAATACCTGTAAATAAATTATTTTGAAGTAATGGTTGAATTATGTGTTATGAAAATTTTCTGGATTTTCAAATACAATGAGTTTTATTGCTTATAAGAATGAAATGTCTTGGATAATGTAACTTCACCTTCACCATGCTAGGTTTGCTGTTTGAAAACTGCATAGATTGGGATAGTTTAGATATTTGAAGTATGAGAAAGTGATTACACCTTCTTTATCCCTGCCACTGAGGCATTGTAAGGGGCTGCGTTGCCCAGCCTGAAGTGGGCAAGTCACCTCAAATAGACTGGAAGGGCTAGTTCCTGATGCCTTTCTTTGAAAAAGAATTCCTTGTCACCATTTTCTCTTAACAGTTGGAGGCTGGCCTATATCTTTTGGAGACCAGGGCCCACTGATGCTCTGACCCTTTGCTGCCACAGAGGACATGTGAGGTATTCTTATGTCATCCTGCTATTTCTGTAACTCCTCCCCACATTCCTGGGCTAAATTGGGATCTGAGAGGTGTATATAAATCTTGTATGCATGCAGCCACAATATTGGCTACTGTGCATTCCTTTATAGTGACCAAAATGTTCTTGTTTTGGGGGTAATTAGGTAGAAAACCTGAGCAACTCACAGTTAAGGCTTATGAAACCTCTCACTAGGAGGAGTTTTGAGTGTAGGAAAGGAAGAGTCCCGGGCAATTCCAAGATTTCTAGCTCATGTGAACAGATAGAGACAAGCACGTTCACTAAGTTGCTTTTCTTGGTGCTATATGTGGACCACAAACATCAGAATCACTAGAGATGTCTGCAAACAATGTCAATCCCTTGCACCATACTAGATTTAATGAGTCAGAATTTGCACCTGCTGAATTTTGATACCCACTGCTCTAAAGCAGGAAGAGGAGCAGGTGAGATAGTAAGAATTTGAGTGGTAGCCATCTGATATACTTTTCT
>NW_007731698.1:71540-73761 GCF_000696425.1 Galeopterus variegatus
TCAGAATTTGCACCTGCTGAATTTTGATACCCACTGCTCTAAAGCAGGAAGAGGAGCAGGTGAGATAGTAAGAATTTGAGTGGTAGCCATCTGATATACTTTTCTTTCCTTCTCTGGGTCATAATGGATTATACCAGCAGAAAAGCTATGCTTGCACTAAATCCTATCTTCAGAATAGCTGCACTTGCTGTAGGTCCCATCTCAGCTAGTTAGAGAAAGCCAGGGCTGAACTCCATCCTTTTTGTACTATTATCTGCCATGTTTCCTTGTGGGCTACTTTTCCTTTGACAATATCCTACATCTCAATGTTCCCAGGATTAATCCTTTTCTTTTTGCTTCTCTTTCTTCTCACTCAGGATGGTTTTGTTTGAAAACTACCTATATCTTTAGCTACCACTTGCAAGCTGTTGACTCCTAAAGAAGACAACTACAGATCTTATATGTTCCCTGAGCTGGAGTCCTATATCACTCACTACCCGTAGAACCCATCCCTTTGGATGTTCCTTTAGCTTCTCAAAAACAACAGGCTTTAAACTAAGCTCTTTACCTTTCTTACTATCTCACCTGCTTCTCTTCCTGCTTCAGTGCGGGGGTATCAAAATTCAGCATGCATAAATTCTAACTCATTAAATCTAGGATGGTGAAAGGAAATGACATTGTTTACAGACATCTGTAGTGATTCTAATGTTTGTGGTCCACATATAACACTAAGAAAAACGACTAACTGAAAATGCTTGTCTCTACCTGTTCACATGAGCTAGAAATCTTGGAATTGCCCTAGACTCCTCCTTTGTGCTCAATCCATGTCCAAAGGGCTACTGTGTCCTATTGATAATACTTCTTTTTTGTGTCCTGAATCAGTCCCTTACTCTCTATTTCCACTGCTTCTTTCTTCTTTCTGTTCTAGGTCATCCCAACCAACTATTTCTTCTTCCTTGGCCTACTCTTGCCCTATCCGATCTACTTTCTACTAAGCCACCAGAGTGATCTTTCTAAGTGTAGATATCATATAGCTACTTCACTTCTCAAAGTTTTAGATGACTCCATTTTTTTTTTTTTGCCTTTTTGTCTTTTTTTGGTGTCCGGCAATGGATCGCAACCCTCAGTGTCGTGCCTGTACTGGACCGGGACTGGCAACGGAATCGCAACCCTCGGTGTTGCGCCCTGCACCTCGCTCAGCCAGTGAGCGGGAACCGGTCTATATGTGGGATCCGAACCCTCGGCGGGAGCGCCACCGCACTCCCAAGCGGCGCACTGTAGCAGTGCGCCACCGGGCCGGCCCAAGATGACTCCATTTTAAAGGACAAAGTCTATTCCTCTTAGTATGGCATATTAGATCTTTCATGACCAAGCCTCAGCATATGCATCTAGCTTCACCTCTCTGTCAATCCTTTATTTCAACCCATATTCCAAGCACGTCAAACCACTCATAAGCCTGAACATGTTTAGTCTCTGTACCCTGCATGCTGTTGCACAGGCTGATCCTTTTGCTTCACTTACTCTTCCTTTTCTTGGCTGGCAAGGTTTAACTCTCATCCAGTGAATCAGGTCAAGAATTTCCACTTTGGGGAGGACTTCAATAACCTTTGCTGATGGAGCTAAAGATTTCTCTGTAGAACTCTATGAACATCAGAGCATTTATCACATAGTATTACATTTATTGTTTTATTTCTTTGAAAGTAGAATGTGAGTGCCTTGAAGGCCTTGACTACGTCTTCAGTCTCTATATGTCCAATACCTAATGCAGTGAGTGAAATTTAGTAGGCATTCAAAAGGTGTTTGAGAATAAATGGCCAAATGTTTTTAAATGACATGGCAAGACCTTAGCCACATGAAGATTCAGAATGCAGAGGAATGTCCTCCTATCATGGTCCTTGCAGCATAGGTGGCTTTCTTGCCTAAGCAATGGAAGGTTTTCCTAAGTTCCGTTTTGTTCCTCCCAGGATGGGAAAGTCTATGTGAAGGTCAGCTTCTTACCCTGTTACTCTTCCCACCATTCTTTTAACAGGTCCAAGTTCTTCAGGTCAGCAGAGGAAGCTGGTGTTCCACTGCTAAAATAAAAAGACAAGCAGAGCCTCCAAGATGATTTTAAGATGTGGATTTCAAGCCTGATTTGTACCAAATCAAATGGAAATGTTAGGGAAGCTGCTTTCAACTCAATATAAGCAGTTGGAATTTCTAGAGCAAGACGGTGGGCTCCAAGTAGTCAACAAACTTCCTG
>NW_007731698.1:74738-76620 GCF_000696425.1 Galeopterus variegatus
CCACTCATAAGCCTGAACATGTTTGTTTAGTCTCTGTACCCTGCATGCTGTTGCACAGGCTGATCCTTTTGCTTCACTTACTCTTCCTTTTCTTGGCTGGCAAGGTTTAACTCTCATCCAGTGAATCAGGTCAAGAATTTCCACTTTGGGGAGGACTTCAATAACCTTTGCTGATGGAGCTAAAGATTTCTCTGTAGAACTCTATGAACATCAGAGCATTTATCACATAGTATTACATTTATTGTTTTATTTCTTTGAAAGTAGAATGTGAGTGCCTTGAAGGCCTTGACTACGTCTTCAGTCTCTATATGTCCAATACCTAATGCAGTGAGTGAAATTTAGTAGGCATTCAAAAGGTGTTTGAGAATAAATGGCCAAATGTTTTTAAATGACATGGCAAGACCTTAGCCACATGAAGATTCAGAATGCAGAGGAATGTCCTCCTATCATGGTCCTTGCAGCATAGGTGGCTTTCTTGCCTAAGCAATGGAAGGTTTTCCTAAGTTCCGTTTTGTTCCTCCCAGGATGGGAAAGTCTATGTGAAGGTCAGCTTCTTACCCTGTTACTCTTCCCACCATTCTTTTAACAGGTCCAAGTTCTTCAGGTCAGCAGAGGAAGCTGGTGTTCCACTGCTAAAATAAAAAGACAAGCAGAGCCTCCAAGATGATTTTAAGATGTGGATTTCAAGCCTGATTTGTACCAAATCAAATGGAAATGTTAGGGAAGCTGCTTTCAACTCAATATAAGCAGTTGGAATTTCTAGAGCAAGACGGTGGGCTCCAAGTAGTCAACAAACTTCCTGTCACCGGAACTCACACAGAAGTCAGGTTATTATAAAAGTGATTCCTCCTTTGGGTGGGAGTCTGGGGGTAAATGACCAACATATTGATTGCTGTAAACATCTCTTAGGCTATCCTGTTTCTTATTAAGTGTGGTCATTTAGTCATCATTCACCAGGAATTTATTGAGCAATTATGAAGAGTCCATAATTGTAAAGATGAACACGACACTGTCTGTGTCACCAAAGAGACCAGCATGTAAACACAGTCACCAAATAGACCAGCATGTAAACACTCAACCTAGCCTTTAGAAGTCTCTTGCTGGCAATTTCTCAAAATCTTCCTATGCATCAAAAGAATAACAGAGCTGGGCTGGGAGTCAGTATAAAAGAAACTCTGTTTCCTGTTGCACAATAAAAATTCCCTTAAAAAAGGTGACATCTGTAATGTTTAAAGTGAGAATGTATCAGTGCTCTGAGCATATCTTATTCTAGCTTTTTTGAAAAAGAGCATTTCCAAGGGCAGGTATGTTTGCTTGGATACAATAAAGATGCCCCTTGTAAAAGCCACGTTCACAGAACTGGAAAGATAGTGTGGCTTCTGTTCAGTCAAGGCCTTTGGACAAAGGGCAGTACGGGAGGAGCTGCTGCAATGCAGAACTAGACTTGGCGGAGGCTGGGGAGTGGGGTCAGTGTTCTTCTGAGGGAAGCCCCTGCAGAACTGTGTGATCAAGTGAGGTGGGAAGTAGGATCTACTAGGGGATATTTTGGGTTAATAGAGAATTTCATCATCTGTAATTACATCCTATTTCAGATTTTAAAAGTATACCATTCCCTTAGTTTAAAAACCATTTTTTTTTTTTTGTCTTTTTTTGTGTCTGGCAACGGATCGCAACCCTCAGTGTCGCGCCCGTACTGGACCGGGACCGGCAANAGCGCCGCCGCGCTTCCCAAGCGGCGCACTGTAGCAGTGCGCCACCAGGCCGGCCCTAAAAGCCATTTTGAAAAAGAAGTTTGGGGGGCTGGCCTGTGGCTCACTCGGGAGAGTGTGGTGCTGATAACACCAAGGCCACGGGTTCGGATCCCATATAGGGATGACCGGTT
>NW_007731698.1:77620-120404 GCF_000696425.1 Galeopterus variegatus
AGCGCCGCCGCGCTTCCCAAGCGGCGCACTGTAGCAGTGCGCCACCAGGCCGGCCCTAAAAGCCATTTTGAAAAAGAAGTTTGGGGGGCTGGCCTGTGGCTCACTCGGGAGAGTGTGGTGCTGATAACACCAAGGCCACGGGTTCGGATCCCATATAGGGATGGCCGGTTAGCTCGCTGGGTGAGCGTGGTGCTGCCAACACCAAGCCAAGGGTTAAGATCCCCTTACTGGTCATCTTTAAAAAAAAAAAAAAAAAAAAGAAGTTTGTTTCACTCCATGAAAGAATGTGGAATGGTTAATTTGAATAAAGGAGAAGACAGTAGAACAATTGGTTGTGTTTCTCAGTCCTCATATCAAATTTATTTGTTTATTTATGATTTGTTTTTCCCCAGAGAGCAATAATTCTGTTGTTTTCTCCATATAATAGATTAATGTAGCTGGTGAGTTGGCTGCAGAGTCTCTGAATAGAGTGTTCCTTGAATATGACATTACCCATTCAAACATCTGGTGTCTCAGGATATTTCTGGAGGCAAAGTTGTTCTGTTTCTTCCTACGCTGAGAAGCAGGACATGTCTGAGAGTTTCCAGCATTGTTCTAGCATTGTTCTCTCCTGGGAGCAGCTGTCTTCCAAGGTACCAGGGGTGATCAAAGGATGGAAGGCAAAGAACTTTTGCTTGTCTGCAGCTGGGCCCAGAGGAACAGACTGTGCTGCTGCCCCTCGCCGTGGAGCCAAGGGAGCCTCCATCAGGAAGTGGAGGTCAGGTTCTTTTGAACTTAGGAAAAGTCTCAAAGAAAGATTATTTTGAAAAGGGGAACTTTTGTTTCTTAAAAATTGATTATGAATTTTAACTATCATTTTTGTCAATAACAGTGGCCAGGAGTTTGGCTCAGTGGGATCCTGGGTAACTTTATTAAAAGCAATCACTTTATGATTTCCTACTGAATCCAAAGGGCAGCATAATCTCACTCATTCTTGGGTGGGGGGTCTCCCTCAACCAGCTGGTGCTTAACAGTCGGGGGCCTCTGATCTCTGATTGTTCGCCGTCTGCCAAGGATCAAGGGCACTAACTTCTCTCTGCTCTCCGGCAGTGCATCTTGAAAAGATCTGGGAGTTTAGTTCAGCTCAATCCAATCTGCTCAATTTCATCAATTTGCAGCAATTTTGATTATAATATACTGTTAAAATAAACCTCCCAGGAAGCAAATGTGGTGTTATAAATTTGTTAGTTATTGTCCTACAGATAATAGTATTATTATATATCAGCTTGTCACAAATTACTCAATAAATCAGGAATAGGACTTATAGGGAGAGCACATGATTTCTCTTGCTTCTGTTTATTATGCTAAACTGTGAAGAGGTTTTAGGGAACTATGATGGCATAATAGTCTGATGTCTATGTCCATCCTTTCAACATGGAGCAAGAAGAACTTAAAAGAAAAGCATGAAATCCTTAGAGTGAGTGTCTCTATAATATACTCAGCAGAATAGGTTCAAGATGGGGTTTCTTCTGGAGAAAATACTACCATTATACTACTGAGTTTTAGCTTGATTAAAGATGGAGCTTAAGAATGTTATCTGAAAAGAAGGAATTTTCCCATTCATGGTGGATTCTTGAATTTTTTGGTGTTTGCAAGAGCTTTTGCTGGGGAATTCACGGATCTGAGTTTCACTCACACTAGGATTCTAATTGCCAACCTAGCAATCACTTAACTTGTCTGGGCTCTAATTCCCTTGTCTGTAAAAGAAAGAACGTTGAATTAGATGCTTTATTAGGTCTCTTCTTGATCCTAAGTTTACCTTTCCTATAATAAAGTTCTTTCTTCATGTGTGATGCTACTCACCCAGTAGGTATTTAGAGGCCGTATACTTATGTGTCAAGCACCGTGCTAGGTTAAGAGAGATGCCTGTAGTGGTGAATAGCAGGGTCTTGTTCCCAAGGAGCTCAACATAGAGTGTGCATGTGAGGACTGGGGAGTGATAATCAATACAGATAAAAATAATGGATTAGTCTGTTTCTGTTGCTTATAATACATGAAATTGGGTAATTTATAAAGAAATAGAATTTATTTCTTACAGTTTTCTAGGTTGGGAAATCCAAAGTCTAGGGAACACATCTGGTAAGGGCCTCATTCTTGTGGGTGGTGACTGTACGGGAACACAGGGCCTCACAGGGTGAATGTGCTGAGCAGGAGAGACCTTCTCACTTGCTCTCCTTTAAAAGCCATCAGAACCATGCCCATTACTCCATGAATGGATGAATCTATTCACAATCCTCATAATCTAGTCACCTCTGAAACGTCCCACCTTTCAATTACCATAATGGTATTTCCCACCCTCTTAACACTGTCACAGTGGGGATTAAGTTTCTAATGCATGGACCTTTGGGAGACATATTCAACCCAAAGCATAATACAGTGTAATGCATGATAATCCATGGGAAGTATAAGGTGCTTTGCAAACCCAAACAAGGGATTCCTCACTTAGTCTTTGGGTGTAATGGCAAAGATGCCTCCCAGAAGGAAATATCATTTAAATTGAGCCTTGCAAGAGCTCTGCTGAGCAAGACTATGAGGGCTGAAGAGTGGGTAATATTCAGAGGAAAGCATTTGCACAAGGGCTTTAGAAGAGAGGGGGAGAGAGAGAGAATATAAATCACATGCTCGTGGGACTGGAGGGAATTCAGCATGAAAACCACAGTATAGAGAAGAAGGGGGGCACAGCAGGAGACAGCTGGAGTGAAGTGAGGGCAGATCATGAAGTGCATTAGACTTTGAACCAGACAGTTTAGATCTTGTTCTGAAGATTGGTGGAGAAATGGGAGCTTTTGAAGCAGGGGAATGAGGCAATCAGTGCTTTGTTTTAGAAAGATCTTTGGCTACAGTGTGAAAGGTGTTATTGGGGTCGGGGAGGGGGCTTGGCAGGGGAATGCCAGGCTGGAGGGTGAAACCAGTGAAGATGCTTCCAGTTCTTGACAGGGCCACCAGCTGTGTAATTGGAGGAGTTTCCAGGCTGGTGGATGCGAGTCCTGAGGCTGTCGAGCTAGGAGTGAGTAATGATAGGATAGCAGATGCTGCTCTCTAAACTTGGGCCCCCTCTGTGAATACCTCAGCAGGCTGGAGAGGAGCTGCTTACCGCCCCTTCTAACCAGGGTGCTAACTGAGGTGTGTCTCCTGTCCAGATTGGGGCTGGCATTTGTAGCCTCACCAGGAGTGGAGAAAGAACAGCCAACTCCCTTGCAGGCTGATAGGAAGGAGCTGAGACTCCATGGGACCCCATCAGTCAGGATTTGCTCATTGCTTGGCTGAGTTGTCCAGATGGGACCATATGCCCTACAGTTCCTGTCCATGTCTTTGGATGACCTTCTCACTCTCAGCTTTTGCTTTGTTGCCTCCTAAGATACTTGGACTTGCCAAAAAATGTGAAAACTCCTTCTTTGTTGGGCAAGGGCATCTTGGCCATTCTTGAAAAGGGCTGTAAGGCCCTGGATGAGGGGCCTCCTAAATACCTAAAAAGAGGCAGGCTTTCAAAGGGAAACAGCATTGGCTGTTTGTCTCAGGGCCCCTCTGAGCCCAGGTAGACAGAAGAAACACCTGTGTGTAAGAACACAAACATTTGACAGCTGTACCACATTCCATTCACACATGGAGAGTAGAAAGTCCAGTAGTGATGGCTGGGGTTGGGGGATGAGGGTTGCCAATCTCTCTGCTCAGAGGAGTCAATGTTTGTACCTCTCTTTGCAGTGCTCTCTGGGCCTGAGGCATACCGACCAGGTGTCAGTCTTGAAGATTTCATGCATGCGAGGCCCATGGAAGGCCTGTGCTTTTGTAAGGGCTCTGTGAGTGTGTTCTATTGAACTGCATTTTGTCTTTCATCACTACATATAACCATATGTATAACTCTCTCAGTAAGTGGTAACTCCTTGAGAAAAGCAAATGCACTTATCCATCCTGGTTTTCCCAGAAGAACTAAAGCAGAGTGCCTTATACCCAGTTGGTGCCCAATAAGTGCTTCTTTGAATAAAACAGAGTATGTGCTTAGAGTTGCTAACTCAACTTTTTAGAGTTTAGTAGGGAGGTCCTAGTCAGGGTATGCTGTCACCATTCATATAGTTTATATAATTGGATTCTAACTGTCTGCAGTTTCCTGAGACAGAGGAGATTCCAGATGCAGAACCATTTTTGGACTGCTCCACAGCCATGGGTGGGTCTATGGAAAGCACAGTTTCATGTATTTGCAATGGCTTTGAAGATCATTCACTGTCTATTAATAATCATATCACAACAATTCACTGGGTGCTCCTTACATGCCAGGCCTCAGCACCAGGCTCTGTGCTCAGGGCTTCACATACATTACCTCTGTTAATCCTCACTGCAACCTGTGAAAGTATTGATATTTTTCATTTTTCATATTAGCTCATCTAGGCCTCTGGAGGTTATGACATTTGCTCAAGGTTAAATAGCTAGTCATGTTAGAGACAGGACTCAGACCTGGATCTGTCTGATTCCGTAGCTCTTGCTCCATTCATTATGCAGTTTCACTGGTTGTGCCAGAGGGATTGGGTCCTGGGCAGGTGGTCCAGTGTCATTGGAAGCTTCACTGAGCCTGGAGGATTGAGAATAGGCATGTGTGTGAAGGGATCTGCTTGTTGGGAGATGCCACAGCAAGTGGAGGGCTCCCATAAAACCCTGAACTCCCTCCTCCTGGCCCAGGCATAAGGACAGATGGTTGCCAGAACTTCCAGGTATGTCCAGGTATGATCCAGAAAGAAAAGGAAGAGAGATGTGATTCTGGAAGAAGGGCCATTTCTGGGCAGGACAATAAAAAGCAATAGAGTATGTGTGTGTGTTGGGGCAGAGCAGTTATTGACTGAATATCTCTGGGGCCTCTGGCTTATGGCTGTAGAGATGTAAACAGCAACCTTGAGAGCTTGATGAGTTTGATTGGATGCTGAGCAAGATGACCTGAATTGGTGGTCCCTAGTCCCTACCAAATAGTCACACCTGAGCTACTGCCTCGAGGGATAGCTCATTTGGGGGTCAGCAACTATAGTCTATGAGCAGAGAGGCTGTTCCCTGGATATTCCCCAGTTTGTGGGGTGGGAGGGGAGAAGCAGCAGGAAAGGAGAAGATCTAGGAGTTAGAAAGTCTAGAAACAACAAGGGATAAAGCAATCAAAGAGTCACAAATTACTTTTGTTGTTGAGATACTCTGTGTTTCAACTTCTGAGTCGTTACAATAAGTCGGACCATTCTTTCTTCTTGGGGTCTTAGGCACATTCAAAAGACAATATTCTCAAATGCATTTGAAGTTTGACAGAGTTGTATGAACCCAAGGTGTTATTACCATCATATAGCAATATTTGCTCTGCCAACAACCCAGATATTTTCTTGGGAACACAGTCAAAAAGTTAAGACATAATTTTCCAAAGACCCTGAAGTTTTTGTTCGAAGATTAGAAGATGCTCTTCAATGTCACATTCATATTTCTAATGAAAATTCCTTTTCCTCCCCCTGAGAAATTTCCCATGGATTATGTTTTGGAAGATGAGAGTAGAATTATAGAACTGAGCATGTAGATTTGATTTATTGGTTTCAATTATTTTTTCTTGGTGGGAAACAGGAGGAGTTTTTGTTTAAAAATGATCTGGAAAACAAAACCCCAACCTAGTTAAAGGCATTATGATGTTAGACATAGTTTCTTAGAAATCTTTGTTGTTGGCAGAAGAAATGGTTAGTAATTTTTTTTGGCGGCGGGGGGGGGGGGGTTGGCAATTTACCAACAGCATTGAATTGTCTGTTTCTACCTGCATAGTGAGCGCACAGTAATCCCCATCACCCCAGCAGGTTTAATTCATCTAGTGAGGCTGTAAGTGGTTACTTTTAGGTATGGCCTTTAAATGATCAAGGCTGTAGTGACAGGGAGAAAACTTTTTTTTTTTTTTTTTTGGGGGGGGGGGGGGGGGGTGTTGGCAATTTACCAACAGCATTGAATTGTCTGTTTCTACCTGCATAGTGAGCGCACAGTAATCCCCATCACCCCAGCAGGTTTAATTCATCTAGTGAGGCTGTAAGTGGTTACTTTTAGGTATGGCCTTTAAATGATCAAGGCTGTAGTGACAGGGAGAAAACAAAAAGATAAATTGTGGCCATGTAGCAGAACAAATGGTTATAGCCCTACCTGACTTCCCTACTATTCCCCTTTACAAAACAAGTACTGTGAAAATTGATCTGTTTACAGAGAGACAACTTTAGCGCATAATAACCCATTGCTGGCTCACCATGTACCCTAGACTCATTAAATCCATTTCTGTCTTCTTTCTCCTTTGTTGAAACAACTCTCAATAGCCCTACTGACTGAAACAACTCAAATTAGTAACTTGGCTTTTGAGAATCTGTATTATTTGGTCAGTATCTGCACAACTCATTTAACTGATTTAAGTTAAAGAAAATTGCACAAAACTTAACTTTACAATCAAATAAATTTGAAATAAACTTTTTGATCGAATTTTGGTTACATTCTTCCAAATGGCATCTCTCATTTTGAAATCCCTTTCAGACTGAACAAAACTCATGGTTTTGAATGGCAGTAGTTACAGTAACCAGGGCTTATTTGGATCAACTATTATGGGCAAATGTCCATCTGTGGCCTGGCTCGGAAATCCTCAGTTTGTCCTCCTTTTCTGTAGAGTCCAGTGATCAGCAAACTTCAGATATAGGTTTTGGTGGGAGAAAGTTATGCTCCTGAGATGTGAAATCTCTTGAAATAAAGTTTCGTTCAAAGATCACTATGGAGTGCTTCTTAGCCATTCTTTTGTAATCTTTAAAATGATTCTTAGCTTAGATGTGGATACACAGGAATGGTATGAGTGTGAACTTCTAGCTTAATATTGCTTCAAGTTCAGTGAGAGCCTGGCAGCAAAAACGCACCCATGACATCCTCAAAATTAAAAACTTTTGTGCTTCAAAATCAGCCTCAAGAAAGTGAAAGAACAACCCATAAAATGAGAGAAAAGTTTTGCAAATGACATATCTAATAATTAGGGACTTTTATACAGAATATATAAAGAATGATTACGCAATAAAAAGACATCTCAATTAAAAATGGGCAAAGAATTTAAACAGACATTTCTTTAAAGGAGATATACAAATAGTCAATAAGTACATGAAAAAATGTTCAACATCATTAGCAGTTAAGGAAATGCACATTAAAACTACAATGAGATACTACCTAATACCCACTAGGATGGCTGCAATAAAAAGATAACAGGAAGTGTTGGTGAGAAGGTTTTAGAAATGAGAACTCTTGTACTTTGCTGGTGGGAATGTAAAATGATACAACATTGCTTTGGAAAACAGTCTGGCAGTTGTTAGACATAGAGATTACCGTATGATCCAGCAATTCCACTCCTAGCTGTATACTTAATAAAATTAAAACATATCCATCAAAAAACTTGTACACAAATGTTCATAGAAATATTTTTTGTAACAGCCAAAAAGTGGAAACAACTCATGTGTTCATCAACTGATGAATGGATAAATAAAATGTGATATCCCATACAGTGGAATATTATTTAGTCATGAAAAGGAATGACATACTGATGCATGCTACAACATAGATGAACTTTAAAACTATTATGCTAAATGAAAGAAGCTAATCACTAAGGATCACATATTGTATAGTTCTATTTATATAAAACATAGGAATAGATGGGTGAATTTTATGGCATGTGAATGATATCCAAATAAAGCTGTTAAGAAAAAGAATATATCCTTGGTATATCTCCTATCCTTTCTTATCTCCTCTACTTTGTACTTAACTCTCAGAAACAAAAAGGGGTATGTCTTAAACTTATGAAAAAATCAGCTGGAAATCTTGAAGAAAGAAAAATACAATGGTTATATGTGAAACCCACAAAGTTCAAACTTCTGATTTGAACAAGCACAGATACACTCCTGAGTTGGGTGAAATGGCACAGAAGAATTCCTTCAGTGTGTTCTGCTTTTGAGACGAAGGAACAAATTTTGTAGGAAATGTGATAGTTAAGTAATTCCAGTAATGGCAAAAGCAGGTAGTGCACAGACTTGGAACTGAAAAGGAGAGAAAAACAGAGAGGAAAAGACCCTTTTCTAAAATGCAAGAAGGCTTTGAATCTGATGTTTTGTTCTTCCTGGTTCATGCGTTGGTGGTGACTTTCTGTGGACTTGTTTGTCTGTTGTTAAGAGATAAAGAATCAAAGCTCTGCCCATGGCTGCTCCTTAAAACTACACCTTACTGAAGGTTTTTGTGTGTCAGCTGCCTCTATACTGTGTTTGGGATGGAAATTGTTAAAAAGAAAATATAACAGAGCATCTACAGGCCAAGGCAGCACTGGAAATTGTCCAGCCATCCTGCAGAGCATGCACAAAAGACATGTTCAAAGCAAGGTTTCATTTTGAAAGAAATCCCTTAAGGGAATACATTTTAAAATTCTTTAAAAAGTCTTTGTTTGGCACATGAAAGTGAAACGACCAGAAGGAAGTCAGAGAAGTTAAGACAGCCAAAGTCTAAACTTCGGGGCAGTTACTTGTTTTATGTTCTTCCTTATTGTCTTCCTCATTGGATCAGCTGCCATTTACTACTTCAGTGATTGATGAAGGAGAAAAAGGAAGCTCCAAAGGAAGAAAATGGCTTAAAGTCCCTATCAATGAATTGGATTTAAATAGCACCCAGGTGGGTGTCAAAGAAACAACCCAATAGCACAATCAATCAGAAACCTGATTTGGAAGCCTTATTTAAACTTATGGTTTAAGACAAAGGGTTCGGGATTATTGGAGTTTTTGCCCTTCCACCCTCCGTCTTTGTTTGGTACAAGCATGTATTTGAAGAGCTTAATTAAAAAACAAAAAATGATGCTGGGGGAGGCTAAAACAGAAGTCCTGCAGAGCCAGAGCACCTTGCTGTATGCCTTTCTAATGTGGCTTATCTGTGCTGTGTGTTTGTTGGCATATTGTTTTATTAGTTGGTGCTGGCTTTTCTGCATGCTAATCAGTGGGTACATGCAGATATTGATGTTAATTAGTGTCTCGTTAAAAAAATAAAAAACAAAATCCTTCCCTTGTAAGGTTCTCTTTGGAATGTGTATTTATAGTTATTAAATTGGGTGACCTCTTATAACATTAACAAACAATTTAGTTTAGTGTAACTCCTTTTCTACTAAAGATGTTTCTACAAAGGAATTAACACAGAACTGTAGGAAAGCTACAAATTAGCTCTAATGACATCAATTAAAATGTAAAATAAGTAAAGCATATGGAACAGGAACATTAGGCTTAACTTTATTTTTCTTAATAAAAACTTTTTATGCTATACACACACAGATACATAAATACACATATATGCACACATTAAAAGAATGTTACTTTTATTAGTAATTGAAGTCAACATTGCAGGTAAATTTTCATTCTGTTAGCCCAATTAATTGTCTGTGACCCTGTTATAAATTTCACCAGTCTGCAAAACAAGTAGCCCACCAAAGCCAATGACTATGGGTCTCTTTCTCAATTAGCAAGCAGTTATTATGCATCCAATATGTGTTCACACTGTTCTAGGAACTCCAGGGTAACTGAAGAAATTTAAAACTTAGTTCGATTAAGAAAAAAAAACAGTGCTATATTCTTTGATATTAATTGTGTCCATAACAGGGATCAAAGAAGGAGGGGAAAATAGAAAGAGGTTCTCGTTAGAGAAAGCTTCTTTTTTTATGTGACACAAGTTGGACTCTGAAGGTTGGGCAAGGTAAGGGCATTCCAATAGAAGGATGGGTGAAATTAACATAAGCAATGAATGGAGATGATATCAATCATATGGTGAGCAAGGAAGTGAGCGAAAGGGGTTTACTGACACGGATGAACCACATTGTTATGGCATACCAATGTAAAAGTGATTAGACTAGAGGCATGGCTAACATGGACAAGTTCTTTTGACAAAATTACCATGGATCCTGTGCAGAACGAATCCTCACACTCCAAGATTACCTCCTGTATGGAGCATTTCAGATACTGCTGGGTAGAATTAAAGTGTCCACTGCATGCTCTTCTTCCATGTATTTTGTAAGTACTGGGTTGCAATTAAGACAGTGTTTGTCAAGGGAACCTACCTAAATATCTGAGTCTATTTTCTTTTGAGGTCCCAAAGAGAGATATAATGCACACAGTGGTGTTTTTAAACTATAAGGCATACAACATAACATCATTCCTGTGCTTAAAACCTTTTGATGGACTTCCATTTTCACTCTGATATATAAAAAGCTTGCAAGTCATCCCTCTTATTCTTACCACAAGAACAAGCTGGACACACTGAAAATCAATGACTTTTCTTGTACCCATCAGAGAACAGAGGTCAGGTCTCAGGACAAACTGCCACCATAAAATCTGGAGAGAGAAGCACATCCAGAACGTGATATACAAAATCTGTTTACCTCAAGCAGAAGCCTCTGGAGCCATAAACTAGTAGGAACACTTAAGTGGTAATTTTGATGAATTGCTAGAGGCTGAGTGTGGACTAATTTGAGAGTGAGAAATACCTGGGGGGGACCATAGTCTTAAGCGGGGTTCACACTTTCATGGGAATGAAATACCTCCAAGATTCTACCAGGTTTTTATGGCAAAGATCTGAGAATGATCTCTATGACTCTGATGTAGGGAGGGGAAAAGTAATCATTGAGAAATATACCCAGACCCTTCTCCATAACCAAGGCCCACTCTCTAAGGGAAAAGGCTTACCATATCCCAGCTGCAGTAAGGACATTTCTCTCACTTGTTTCCTCTAGCCTTCCTGTCTCACCTATGGGTGGGCTAAGGGAGACATAGTTGATAGGAATTAGGGCTTCACAGAAATAGATTGGAAGGGAAAGGAGTAGGGAGGAGAAAGGAAAAAAAGCCATATCTATGGTAAAACACTGTGAAGCTCACACTTCAGAGACAGGCAAACAAGAAGACTGATGAGATTTAATTGAAAAATTACGGAATGTCCCCCTCTCTCACACTTTACTAGCCACCCCAGTAGGGATCAATATAATAACAGTGGATTATATTTGAAAGAACCAGAAGACACAGACTTTTTCTGAGGAGGAGAGAGTGCTTGGTGAAGAAAGTCAAGAGAGGAAACAAAAACAAGGAAACTACAGGAATTTGATGCCTCTGGCACCTATAGTTACAACAAACAATAAACATGACCCGTCTACTAGAGAGATTACATAAATCCTCACACTAAAGACCTATTTACCTCACTTCCTATTACCTGATATATGTGAAATTTGGTAACAAGTTAAGAAAAAACAGTCTGAAGAGAGAGCAACAATCAGAATGAGACTCAGACATGACAAGATGTTGAAATTAAGAAATAGAGAATTTAAAATCACTATGATTCTTACGTTACAGGATCTAATAAATAGTCACAACATACTAGAGTGTATGTGTCATGATGTGAAGATGCCCACTATCACCCCTTTTATTGATCAGAGCATTGCCTAATTGCTCTGGCTAGGACTTAGTACTGGAAGTCCTAGCCAGAGCACTTAGGCAAGAAAAACAAATAAAAGGCATCCTAATCAGAGAGGAAGAAGTAAAATTGTCCCTGTTTGGAGATGACACGATCCTATAGATAGAAAACCCTAAAGATTCCATAAAAACCATTAGAACTAATAAACAAATTAAGTGAAGTTGCAGGAAACAAAATCAACATGCAAAAATTGGTTATAGTTCTATATAATAAAAACAGAACCTCCAAAAAAAACTAGAAAAACAAATCTTATTTACAATAGCACCAAAAAGGATAAAATATTTAGGAATAAACTTAGCTAAGGAACTGAAAGACTTGTACACTAAAGACAACATGAAGAAAAATTGATAAAAGAAATTAAACAAGACAGAGACAAACAGAAAGATGGTTCATGTTTATGGACTAGGAGACTTAATATTGTTAAAATATACATACTATCCAAAATGATCTACAGATTCAATGCAACCCCTATCAAAGTCCCAATAACATATTTTATAGAAATTGAAAAAAGGCACTCTAAAATTTATGTAGAAATATGAAAGATCATGAATAGCTAAATCAATTCTGAGAAAGAAAAACACTTCCTGATTTCAAAATATATTACAAAACTACATTAATGAAAACAGTATAGTATTGGCTGGCCAATTAGCTCAGTTGGTTAGAGCACAGCCTTATTACACTAAGGTCATAGGTTTGGATCCCCATACCAACCAGCCTTCCCCCCACAAAAAAAGTGTAGTACTGTCATATAGACCATCGTAATAGAATACAGAGCCCAGAAATAAGTCCAGGTATATGTGATCAATTGTCTTTCAAAAAGTGTGCCAAAAATGCATGATGGGGAAAGGATAGTCTCTTGAACAAATGGTGTTGAGAAAACTGGATATCTACATGCAAAAGAATGAAATTGAATGCTTACACTGCACATAAAAAAAAAAAAAATTGGACTAAAGACTTACATGTAAGAATTGAAGCTATAAAACTCCTAGAAGAAAACATAGGGGATGAGAGGGATGGATTTAGATGACAGAATAGGATTTTCCAGCATTTGTCCTACCACAGAAACATCAATTTGAACAACTACCACACACAAAAGTACCTTCACAATAGCAAAGAAAACCAGGTGAGATATTGCAGCACTTGGGTGTAGCAAAGAAATAAGAAAAGACACATTGAAGAGAGTAGAAAGGATATTATCCAAGTCACCCTTCTGCCAACTTCAGGTAGAAAAGCACAAAGAGAGATACCCTCTGCTTAGGGGAAGGAGAGGGAAGTGAGCATGGAACTTTGCCTTAGACTCCAACACTGGGATCACCCCAATAAAACCCAGCACCAGGCAGGCTCCCATGACCCCAGACTCCAGGTCAGTACCCATGGTCTTAGCTTTCAAGACCACTCTGGCCCCAGACCAGATTCTGTAGCCCCAGGCTTCAGGCCAGAAACTTGGTCCTTGGACTCTCCCTAGTGCCAGGTCAGCCCCAGTGACCTCAGCCTTTGGGCTTACCCCAGTGCCAGTCCAGTCCAGTGGCACTGGGCTCCAGAACACCTCTACCACTAGGCTGACTTCTATGTCCCAAGACTTTAGGACCACCCCAGCACTAGGGCAGCCCCCACAGACCTAATCATCAGGCTGGCACCTGTGGACCCAGCCTTCAGACCAGCCCCTGAAGATATAGGCTCTAGGCTTGTCCAACACCAGGCCAGCCAGTGTGGTCCCAGGCTCTAGGCTTTCCCCAGGTTCTGGGCCAGCCTAGAGCCAGATTGGCCCATACAGCCCCAGGCTTCAGGTCAACAAAACAAGAAGTTGGTTTTTTGAGAAGATAAATAAAATAGACAAACTGTTAGCTAGGTTAACAACAACAACAATGACAACAACAACAACAACAACTACAACAACAACAACTACAACAACAACAACTACAACAACAACAAAATTATAACAAAAATCAGAAATGAAAAGGGAGACATTACAACCAATACCACAGAAATACAAAGAATTATTAGAGATTATTACAAACAACTGTTTGACAACAAATATGAAAATCTGGAAGATATGGATAAGTTTCTAGACACATATGAACTACCAAGACTGAACCAAGAAGAGATAGAAAACCTGAACAGACCAATAACAAGCAAGGAGTTGAACCAGTAATTAGCAATCTTCCAACAAAGAAAAGTCTGAGTCCGGATGGCTTTACAGTTGAATTCTATCAAACTTTTAAAGAGGAGTTAATATCAATTCTCCTCAAACTATTCCAAACAATTGAAACAGAAGCTACTCTCCCAAATTCATTCTATGAGGCCAACATAACTCTGATACCAAAACCAGATAAAGAAACAACAAAAAATAAAATTATAGGCCAATATCCTTGATGAACCTAGATGCAAAAATCCTCAACAAAATATTAGCAATCAGAATACAGGAACACATTAAAAAAATTATACACTATGATCAAGTGGGATTCATCCCAGGGATGCAAGGATAGTTCAACACATGAAAGTCAATAAATGTGATACATCACATCAACAAACTGAAGGACAAAGACCACATGATTATCTCAATAGATGCTGAAAAAGCATTTGACAAAATTCAACATTCCTTCATGATAAAGACTCTCAAAAAATTAGGTTTAGAAGGAAAATATCTCAACCCAATAAAAGCCATTTATGACAAGCCCGCTGCCAGTATCATTCCAAATGGGGAAAAACTGAGGGCCTTTCCCTTAAGAACAGGAACAAGACAAGGATGTCCACTCTGACCACTTCTATTTAACACAGTACTGGAGGTATAAGCCAGAGTAATCAGGCAAGAGAAAGAAATAAAGGGAATCCAGGTTGGAAAAGATGAAGTCAAATTTTCCCTATTTGCAGATGACATGATACTGTATACAGAAAAACCTAAAGACTCTGTCAAAAAACTCCTAGAGCTGGTTAATAACTTCAGTAATGTTGCAGGATAAAAAAATAAATGCCCCCCAATCAGTTGTATTTATATACCCAAATAATGAATTAACAGAAAGAGAAATAAAGAAAGTAAGCCCATGTACAATTGTCACAAAAAAATGAAATACCTAGATCAATTTAACAAAGGAGGTGAAAGACCTCTACAATGAGAACTACAAACCACTTCTGAAAGAAATTAAAGAAGACAAAAAAAGATGGAAAGATATTCCATGCTCTTGAATTGGATGAATTAACACTGTGAAAATGTCTATACTAACCAAAGTGATCTACAGATTCAATGCAATCCCCATCAAAATACCAATGACATTCTTCACAGAAATGGAAAAATCAATCTTACCCTTCACATGGAATGAAAAAAGACCTTGAAGAGCCAAAGCTATTTTTAGCCTGAGCAAAAAAGAATAAAGCTGGAGGCATAACACTACCTGACTTCAAATTATACCACAAAGCTCTTGTCACCAAAATAGCATGGTACTGGCATAAAAATAAACATTTATACCAGTGGAGTAAAACTGAGAACCCAGAAATCACCCCTCAAGCCTACAGCCATCTGATATTGGACAAAAGCAATAAAAATCTACATTGGGGAAAAGACTGTCTCTTCAACAAATGGTGCTGGGAAAACTGGATATACATATGCAGAAGAATGAAATTAGATATGCATCTCTCCCCATACACTAAAATCAACTCAAAATGAATCAAAGACTTAAGTATAAGACCTGAGATTGTAACATTACTAAGGGAAAATATAGGTGAAACACTTTAGCAAGTAGGTCTGGGTATAGACTTTATGAACATGAGCCTGAAAGCACAAGCAGTAAAAGAAAAAATAAACAAATGCAAGTATATCAAACTAAAAAGCTTCTGCACAGCAAAGGAAACAATCAACGAAGTTAAAAAACGACCTACAGAGCGGGAGAAAATTTTTGCTAACTATGCATCCAACAAGGGATTAATATCCATAATATACAAGGAACTCAAGCAATTATACAGTAAAAAACCAAATAATCCAAATAAAAAAATGGGCAAAGGAGCTGACTAAACATTTTTCAAAGGAAAACATACAAATGGCCAACAGGTACATGAAAAATGCTCAACATCACTAGTCATTAGAGAAAAGAAAATTAAAATTACATTGAGATACCATCTCACCCCAGTTAGACTATAATCAAAAAGACAGTGAATAGCAAATGCTATCGAGGGTGTGGAGAGAAGGGAACACTCCTGCAGTGTTGGTGGGACTGTAAATTAGACAACCACTTTGGAAAACAGTATGGAGTTTTCTCAAACAACTACAGATAGATCTTCCATAAGATCCAGCAATCCCACTTCTGGGTACATACCCAGAGGAATGAAAATCATCATGTTGAAGGGATTCCTGCACTCCCAAGTTCATTTCAGCTCTCTTTACAGTAGCCAAGACATGGAACCAACCTAAATGTCCATTGATGAATGATTGGATAAGGAAACTGGTATATATACACCATGGAATACTACTCTGCCATAAAAAAGAATGAAATTCTCCCATTTGCAACAACATGGATGAGCCTGGGGAAACTTATGTTGAGTGAAATAAGCAAAGCACAGAGGGCTAATATCAAATATACTCACTCATATGTGGGAGCTAAGAGAGAAAGAAAGAAGGAAAGAAAGACCACAGTAGTGCATTGGACTTGGAGAGGGAGAGAACATTCCTTGGGCTACAAAGTGGAGTGGGGCAGAAAGGGGGAGGGAGAGGGGGGTTGGTGATAATTGGGTAGGGGACATGGGGTACAAATGCAATTTGTGGTCATGGGTATGCTGCCAGTATGAATGTGTCCCTCACATCATGGGCATGAGGAATGACAATCAGCTTTGTATCTCTTCATAACCAATAAATAAATAAATAAATAAATAGAAATAAATAAGTAAATAAATAAATGAAAGAGAGAGAGAGGAGAGAGAGGGGGAGAGAGAGAGAGAGAAAGAGAGAGAGAGAGAGAGAAAGAGAGAGAGAGATAAAGACTTTCTCAGACAAAAAACAAAACAAAACAAAGCTAAAAGCAGAGGGAGTTTTTCGCCACCAGAACTGTCTTATAAGAATTGCTAAAGTGAGTTTTCAAGCTGAAAGAAAGGGATGCTAATGAGTAACAAGAAAACATCTAATAGTATAAAAATCAGTGGTAAAAGTATGTAGTCAAATTCGGAATACTGTAATACTATAAAGTGGTGTGTAAATCACGTGTCTTTATTTTGAAAGTTAATAGGCAAAACTATTGAAAATAATAAAAGCTGAATAATTTATTAAGGTATATGCAATACAGAAAGATGTAAATTATGACATAATTAAAAATATGGTGGGAGGTGGAATGGAGTAAAAATGTGGAGTTTTTTTGTTTGTTTTTTCCAATCCAAGTTAAGTTGTTATTAGCTTAAAATAGCCTGTCATAACCACAAAATGTTTTTTGTAAGCCTCATGGTAATCACAAAGAAAAAACCTGTAGTAAATACACAAAAAATAAAAAGAAATCAAAGTATACAACCAAAGAAAATGACTTGATCATAAAGAAAGACAGGAAAAGAGAAAGAAGCAAAGGATCTACGTAAACTCAAAACATTAAACACAATGGAAAAAAAAATTCCATGCAAATGGAAACTAAAAGAAAGAGGTGTAGCTATGCTTATGTCAGACAAAATAGACTTTAATTCAAAAACTGTAAAACAAGACAAAGAAGGTTATTATAAAAAGATAAAGAAATCAATTCAACGAGAGGCTATAACAATTGTAAGTATATATGCACCCAACCTCAGAGCACCTAAATATATAAAGCAAACATTAATACATCTGATGGAAGAAATAGATTGCAATACAATAATAGTAGGGGAATTTTAATTCCCCAATTTCAGCAATAAATAGATCATCTAGGCAGAAAATCAATAAGGAACCATTGTACATAAACTATACTCTAAATCAAATGGACATAACCGCTATGTACAGAACATGCCATCCAACAGCAGCAGAATACTCATTCTTTTTTTTTTTTTTGTCCTTTTTGTCTTTTTTTTCGTGACCGGCTACGGATCGCAACTCTCAGTGTCGCGCCCGTACTGGACTGGGACCGGCAACGGGATCGCAACCCTTGGTGTTGCGACCGCACCTCGCACCTCGCTCAGCCAGTGAGCCGCCGGTCTCATATATGCATGTGGGATCCGAACCCTCGGCGGGAGAGCCACCGCGCTCCCAAGCGGCGCACTATAGCAGTGTGCCACTGGGCCGGCCCAGAATACTCATTCTTTTTAAGTGCACATGGAACATTCCTGGTCTCCAGGAAATATAAAATGTTAGACCACAAAAGGAGTGCTAACAAATTTTAAAAGGTTGAAATCATATCAAGTATTATTTCTGACCACAATGATATAAAAATAGAAATCACTTTGTCAAAGAGATGTCTGTACTCCCACATTCATTGCAATACTGTTCACAATAGCCAAGATATGGAAACAACTGAAGTACTTATCAATAAATGAATGGATTTAAAAAAAGATGGTATAGAAATACAATAGAATATTATTACACATTAAAAAAGAAGGGAATTCAATCATTTATGACAACATTGGTGGTGCAGAACATTATGCTAAGTAAAACAAGCCAGGCACAGAAAGACAAATGCTGCATGATCATACCTTTTTTGTGGAATTTCATACACTTGAACTCTGAATAGAGAATAGGATAATTATTATGGACGTTTGGGGGTGGGAGGAATGAAGAGATAATGCTCAAAGTGTTAAAATCTGGTTAGACAGAGGGAATAAAGTTTTTTTTAGATCTATTACACAACACTCTGAATATAGTTAATAATTGTGTATTCTACATTTTGAAATTGCTGAGAGTATTCTCACCATAAAAAATAGGTAGTTGAAGTGATGGATACATATTAGCTCACTTTAATTATTCCACATTGTACTCATAAATTATTACATAACTTTGTGATACATAATAATATACAATGACAAATAAAAAATTTTGGAAGATGGTGGAATAAATGGTCCCCAGGGTCACTCTTTCCCACAAATCAACTAATTTACAACTATTAAAAAGCAATAACAGCCAAGCTGGAGCTGCTAGAGCACAGGGGAAGAGGAGGAGAGACCTAAGGAGTACAAGAGGTGGGAGAAACAACAATGAGAGAAAGAAAAAACCGCTCTGACCATTTTGAATCTTGGCCATTTCCAGGCTGGAGCTGCTGAGCATCTGGAGCCACAGCAGGCAAAAGCCACAGCTATGCCCTTTGGATGAAGTTGCTTGGAGGTGGTAGGGGAGAAGAGGGCCTTGGTGGCCCCCAGGCCAGGAATACCACTAATAGCGTTCCCGTGGACCCACATAGGACCAAGGAGCCACAACAAATGAACAAAAGGAGCCACTCGGAGGCTGGTGAGTCATTGCAAGGGACCAGAGCACAGCCCATCCCATGGCAGGTGTTTGGAACACGGGTGGTGGGTTAGATGGGCCAACTGGGAGAACACTGGGGCACAGCGAGGACAGCTGAACTGCCTCCCAGTCAGTGTAGGACCACTCAGAGGAAACTGGTCAGGAATATAGAATTGCATGGTGTGTAGTTTGATGAAAAGACTCAGGCCCAGACCAGTGTTTCTGCACAACCCAGGTGCAGTGGATTTCACTAAACCCGGAAGTACCTACAAAGTCAACCATGAAAACCTGTGCGCACAAAAAGCCTCCCCCAGAGAATCAGCAGCAAAGCAGCAACTTATCTCAGCCACAGAGCTCAAGTACTGGTCCCCACAGGAAGTCCCTCCACTTTAGAAGTAAGCAAAGGACAACAAATTAGTTCCAGTGCAGAGTTTAAGTGGTGGGAACAGCAAATAATCCAACACAGAACTGAAAGAAAAAAGAGTACTCATTGGGGCCCACCCGGGGTCCTGAGGCATGCATCCGGGGACTGGACACCCCCTGCTCCCACAACCAGGCACACCAACAGCACCATGGGGCCTGCCTGGGGCCCTGATGCTTAGAGCTGGGGACTGGACCCTCCTCACACAACTAGGCACAGTGCCAGCACCACAGTGCCCACCTGGGGTCCTGAGGCATGCAACTGGGGACTGGACTCCTCCCTTAAACAGGCACACCAATGCTATGGGGCCCACCCAGGGTGCTGAGGTATGGAGCTGAGAGCCACCAGCAACTTGGTGAGGAGCATGCCAAAAACATCACCTCCATGTGGGTGGCCCACCACAGCCACCACAATAACCACAGCTGCTGCGAAAGTGGCTGGATACCACAACCACCATGCAGATGGTCCACCAGAGTGCATTGACACAAGGAGAGTCACCCACAGAGACCAAAGAAAAGAAGAAGATGTCTTCTTCCATAAAGCCCATTCCAGAATGACAGAAGAAGCATCTGCTCTATGATAATACTGGGGGATCTGAACACACCTCCCAGCATTGGACAGATCATCCAGGCAACAAATCAACAGAGTAACCATTACTCTTTCAGAAGGAGAGAAGAAATCTAGGTTTATCAGAAGTGGGAGGGGGGAGGGAGAGGGGAGTGGGGAGAGATTGGACAAGAGGCATAAAGAATAAATATGATTTGCATCAATATATATGCAAGTAATATTGATTTGATCAACATATGTCAATGTTGAACCCCCAAAATATGTATAATCAATTTTGATTCAATAAGAATTAAAAAAAAGTTTTTAGTTAGTTCGAAAAAAAATTTTGGCCAAAAACAAGTTTAATATATTTAAAAGGTCTAAGAGGGCTAAGATCATAGAATATAGGTTCTCTGACCACAATAACCGAAGGAAATTCATAAAAATCACAAAAATATGGAAATGAAACAATATTCTCCTAAATAAACAATGGCTAAAGAGAAAAGTCACAGAGTACTTTGAGATAAAAATGAAAGTGCAACATATCAAAATTTATAGGATGCAGGCCTCACGCAGTTCTTAGAGGAAAATTTATACTTATAAATGCCTATGTTAAAAATAAGAAAAATCTCAAATGAGTAATGTAAACTTCTACCTTAAGAAAATAGAAAAAGGACAAACTAAACCAAAAGCAAATATAAGTAGTAAATAACAAAGATTACAACAGAAATATGTGAAATAGGGAATTAAAAACAGTAGAGAAAATCAACAGAACCAAAAGTTGATTCTTTAAAAAGATCAAGAAAATATGCAAACCTTTATCTAGATTGACCAAGAAACAAAGAGAGAAGACAGAAATTACTAAAATCAGACATAAAGCGGGGGCATTATTATATTGTCATTATGGTTTTTTTGTGGTGGTAAGGTTTAGTTTCTCTTTCTTACTTGCATTTTTGTTCTACCAGTGGGTTTTGTTCTTTCCTGTGTATTTGTGGTAGTGATTATTGTTCTTCGGTTTCCAGATGCAGGGCTTCCTTGAGGATTTCTTGTAGGGCTGGTCATGTGGTGGTGAACCACAGTTTTTGTTTGTCTGGAAAATATACCATTTCCCTTCATTCTGAAGGATAGCTTTGTTGAGTATAGTACTATTGTTTGGCAGTTTTTTTCTTTTAGTAGTTTGAATATATCATCCTACTTTCTTCTGGCCTGTGGAGTTTCTGTAGAGAAGTCTGCTGTTAGTCTGATAGTGACTCCCTTATAGGTGACTTGACACTTTTGCTTCTTTGAAGATTCTCTCTTTGTCTTTGGGCTTTGCCAATTTGAATATAATACGTCTTGGAGAAGATCTTTTTGTGTTGAATGTTTGGGGATCTTTGAGACTCCTGGATCTGAAGGCCCATGTCCCTCCCTATACATGGGAAGTTTTCTATTATTATTTCATTGAATAAGTTTTCAATACATTTTCCTTTCTCCTCCCTTTCTGGAACACTCTTGATTTGAATGTTTGTGTGCTTAAGGGTGTTTGCTAATTCTCTTAGTTTTTTTTTCTTTTTTCCTTTTTTTTTCTCCACCTGGGTTATTTCAAAAATACTGTCTTCAAGATCAGAAATTCTTTATTCTTTTTGGTTTAACCTGCTGCCTAAGCTGTCAGTTGTGTTTTTATTTCATTGAGTGAATCTTTCAGTTCCAGGAGTTCTGCAGCATTCTTTTTAAGGTATTAATCTCTTTGTAAATTTCTTCCTTCATATCCTGGATTTTTTTCTCATTTTATTATATTGTCTAGTTGAGTCTTCTTTAATCTCAGTGAGTTTCCTTAAGATTGTTACTTAGAATTCCTTTCCAGTCATTTCAAGGGTTTTCTGCTCTATAGGGTCTGGTATTTCAGAATCACTTTATTCTTTTGGTGGTGCCATTATTTCTTGGGTTTTCATATTACTAGTATCTCTACATTGATGTCTGGTCTTTTTGTAGAGCAGTTGCTTCTTCTAGTACTCTGTAGGGGGATTTAAGGGGAGAGACATCCTCTTTTTTTCCAGCCTCCACTGGTGACTCTCCTTGTGTCAATGCAGTTGAGTGTCTGCTAGGCTGCCTGCCCAGTGGCTGTGGTTACTGCTATGGTATCAAGCCACTTTTGTGGTGGCCATGGCTGTGGTGTTGGCTGTTTTGGGCCACCTGTGCAGAAATGGTATTTTCAGTGTGTTCTCTTCTGGGTGTGGGGTGGGAGGGCTTCCCTCAGCTCCTACCTAGGACCCAGGGTGTTTCTCTCTTGCCTGCTTCTGGGTAGACAGTGGGGCTGCCCTTGGCTCCTGCCTAGGACCCCTGGCATTGCTTTCACAATTGTTTCTGTGTGGAAGGGGCTGCTTTCAGCTCCTGCCTCAAATATATGTAACTATAAATTGTCAGTTTACAATAAAATAAAATAAATCATTGTAGAACAATTGGGTATCCATGTTCAAAAATATCAGTCTAGACACAGGCCTTACACCTTTCACAAAAATTATCTCAAAATGGGTCTCAGACCTAAATGAAAAATGAAAACTGTAAGCATAGAAGAAAATATAGCATAGGAAGTAGCATAGGAAAAAACCTAGATGTACTCGGTTATGGCAATGACATATTTGATACAATTCCAAAGGCACAATCCAGGAAAGAAATAATTAATAAACTGGACTTCATTAAAATTAAAAACTTCTGCTCTGCAAAAAACAATGTCAAAAGAATGAGAAGACAGACCACAGAATGGGAGAAAATATTTGCAAAAGACACATCTGATAAAGGACTACTATCCAAAATGTTCAAAGAAATATTAAAGCTCAAAAATAAGAAAATAAACAATCTAATTTTAAAAAGGGCCAAATACATGAGTAGACACCTCACTAAAGAAGTTATAAGGATGGCAAATAAGCATATAGAAAGATGCTGCACAGCATATGTCATCAGGAACATGCAAATTAAAAAAATTAATAGGTGTATCACTGCACATGTATTAGAATGGCCAACATCCAGAACACTGACTACATCAAATGCTGGCAAGGATGTGTAGCAAGAAAAACTGTTATTTGTTGCTGGTGGGAATGAAAAATGGTATAGCCACTTTGGAAGACATTTTGGCAGTTTCTTATGAAGCTAAACATACTCTTACCATATGACTGAACAATAGTGCTCCTAAAGGAGTTGAAAACCTAAAGGAGTTGAAATCTTATGTCCACACAAAAACCTGCACACATACATTTATAGCAGGTTTTTTTCATAATTGCCAAAACTTGGAAGCAATCAGTATGTTCTTCAGTAGGTGAGTAGATATGTAAACTGTGGTACCTACAGACAATGGAATACTGTTCAGCACTAAAAAGTAATGAGCCATCGATTTATGAAATGATGTAGAAGAACCTTAAATCCATGTTACTAATTGACAGAAACTAATCTAAAAAGACAACACACTGCATGATTCTAACTATATGACATTCTGCAAAAAGCAAAACTACGGAGACACTAAGAAGATCAGTGGTTGCCAGGGTTTGGGAGAGAGCGATGAATAGGCTGAGAACAGATTTTTAGGGCAGTGAAACTACTCTGGATGATGCTATAATTATGGATACACGTCATTGTACTTTTGTCCAAACCCATAGAATGTACAACACTAAGAGTGAACCCTCGTGTAAACTATGGAGTTTGGGTGATAATGTGTCAATGTAGGTTCATCAATTGTAACAAATATACTACTCTGGTGGGGGATGCTAATAATGGGGGAGGGTAGGCATGTGTGGGGCAGAGGTATATGGAAAATCTCTATACCTTCCTCTAAACGTTGCTGTGAACCTAAAACTTCCCTAAAAAATAAAAAATATTTATAATGTTTAATGAGAAAAAATGACTTACCCTACCAAGGATGAAAAAAGTCATATTTCAGCTCTTCTACAACTAGAGCAGTGAAAGGAAAACACAAGTCACACTCAGCAGAATATCCATCAACACCTGTTTCTTCTTCCCCCGTCTAGGCAGGGACCAAATCTACTTTGTCTTTACATCCCCAGGATCTAGCGCAAGGTCTGCCACGTAACAGGTCCAAATAAACTCTTGTTCCATTCAATTGATAGTGCATGCATGTGTACACGAGACCTCACTCATGGACTATCCTGCCTCCCAGCTATGGAGGATCCTTAGATTAGAAGGACTCTGGGGTCCTTTTTCAGGGTAATCTACAATAGAATATAATTTCTGAGCAAGGTCTTTAAATGACCCAGTAAAATCCAGCCTCCCTTCTCAGATTTGTAAAGCTATCACATGCTAAATTTAAATATTAGATCTTGGCATAGCACAAGCATATCCCAACATTCTTTTTTGCTTCTCGTGGAAATGTAAAGAAATATCTTCCTTTTTCAGGGATAATTAACTGCCTCCCAATTTCTCTAGGAAATTATGCATGTCCATTTTAAGTGTGTAGGCAAAACCAGTTATCTATCATGGGACTGGCCAGAGCTATGGGGACTCCCTGTTTCAGCATCAAAGAGCTAGTACTAAGTATTGCTTTCCCATCAGTTTGCACAGCCCAGTTACTGCCTGCAGGAGAGCAACCCCTCAAATGGCAGCTTCAAGTCTTCATGTCTGCCCCTGAAAGGCCCCCTGACCCCGTGAAGGCTGTCACTTCCTATACTCCCAGATGATCAGATTTAGTTAATAATTCTAAATATTAGGAACCTAAAGTCAGGGATACAGAATTTAGAGCAAATTCAGTTCTCACACTTGCTAGATTCTTTATTTTTAGACCTCGTTTGTTCTCCAGTTCAAGAGCAATGGTCTTTGTAAAGTGTCTTAAGAACTTTAGAGTAAATAAAAATAATAAATGTTGACCTTCATGGTCTCTTTCCAATGCTAGAAATCTATGATTCATTTCTTTACAAGGCTTTACATTTTCGAAGCCCAAGGAGGTTTAAATAACAAGCTAATATAAATCACAGGTAATGGGCCCTGATAAATGCCTTGAACTGAAGGAAATAGCCAAAAGGAAAAAGAGAAAAAAGTATGAAAATTAAATAAAACTTCAAGTGTCTTTATAATTGCCATCAGAGATGGTAGGAAGCTTGAAAAACTGCCCTTGAGAGCAACTGAAAACTAAGCATGTTGTTAACAAGAAGATACCATTTCTTGCCTTCCTTTCCCAAACTGTTCTTTCAGAGGTCAGTTGTTTTAACTTCACTCTTCCAAGCATCACTATGAGGCATTAGGCATCTAGCTGTCCCCAACACACTGTACTGTCAAGCCCTGGGTTTGCCAAAGGTGTGTAGATGGTTAGCAGCCCAGGGGTGAGTTGTATTCTGCTTCATCATTCAGCCTGGAAATAAGAAATATATGTTCATTTCTTTCAATCTCAAAAGGAAGCTTTACCTAGAAATTGGACAAAGCAGAAAAATCAAATCTATTTTTAGCTCCTGGAGCCTTCCCACAGTTTCCATACCTTTCCTCCAGCCATCTTCCTGGCCAGTCTTCCCCTGAGATATTCTGGGACCAGATCCATAGCTACCATTTTCATTATAGCTTTTTGAGTCTGCTGAAAATAAAACTGCCCAACGGAGAAAATTTCTCTAAAATTCCCACAACACCCTTTCTTTGCTGTATTTCCTACTTCCATTTTTCTAAACCTCTCACACTCAAAATCAACAACTATTGGGACATCTTTTAGTCTTTGCTCTTTATTTTCTTCCATCATCATCATTTTTTTAAAAAAAACCAGACAGACTGACCAAGGTGCTCACTAATGGGAAGCACTCATGGGGCTTAGCAAAACTGGTAGAATCGTTCACTGTTTACATCAAAAGCACTCATACCAGAGGCTTGGTTGTGCAGAGGGTTGAAGAATGCTTGTCTTTTTGGTTCCCTTTCAGGTTGAGATTCAAATGACAAACTTATGAACCAGTCCTTTTGTATTATGGTTCATACTCTTGGTTTAGAATTATTGCTATAACAGCCAGAATATTGAGTCATTTTTTGGTCATAATTTTTATTTAGAGAGCTAAAAAATATAATCAGTGATATTCATCTTGCAACTGATATGAAATGATTAATGTTATAAATTCTATGTATTTTTGTTTCAACAGAGCAAATATTTCTCTTGTTTTTCTGGCACAGTACATACTCAATGGGCTAATGTGCTTGGTGTTTAATCCACTGATATCATCTAAATTGGTCTCTTTTATCCTTTTGTTCATGTCTTTGAGTCAGGGAGAGCATGAAGTTCTGTCTTCTAGCTTTTAAAGTTCTATTTTTCCAAAGCACCAAAGAATAAATAATGTAGAAGAAGAGAAAAGCTTACCCCAGTGTCTTACTAATGAAGAAGATTTTGGGTATTTCCAGAATGTTCTTCACAATGAGACACATCAGGGTAAGTATGTTATTGCTCATTAAGCACATAAACACAGCTTGGTCTTATTAATCCTAAAAAAAAACCAGTAATGCAATAATATTCTCATATTTTATATTTTCCTCTTTTGGTTTCCAGCCTTTAGTGCATAATGACATTGTGTACATGTCTGTCCTTCTTTCATGAGGCCAATTTTCTCCCTATAAATTAACCTCAATGCTAATTAGGTTATTGGAGACATAGTCGTAGAGTTTACAGAAAATAACGACGTATCCATTATGTCAGCAATCAAAGCCAAACAAGATTGGGGTGATGCCTGTGATCAAAGCTCACTAGTAAGACTCAGAGACAAGGAGAGAAGGGTGCTCTGACTTTAAAAGACTATGCATGATAGTGTTCACAGTCACTTGCTTATACTTAAGAGTTATTCCAAAAGGAATCATCTGAAGAATAAAATGAAGGAGCTATATGCCAGTGCCACTTTACTTTGATCCTTCAATCCATTCACCCTCCACCCCTTCCAAGTCACTGAGTATGAAGACAGGTGGAATTGTTTAACTTACACAAATGCCTTCATTTGTCCAGACTGCTCCTCATTTTGGCTGAGGACCCAATTATGGACGGCAGCTTTTAGAGAACGGCTTCCCTTGGTAAGACACAAAGCACTGATGTCTAAGTAGGTTTACATGATCAATCAGGTGATATTTCCTAATAGTCCTGGCTCAGTCTGCAGTTCTTTCTCAGTGTTGAGTGTGGTGGGTGGGATGGGAAACTATTACCTTTCAAATCCCACCCCCTTGGACCCTTTGCAAAAGATACTCCCTACACCACCAGCCATCCCCCAATATCAGTGTTATCAATTTCAAGTGCTTACTTACCACTCTGCTATGTTCCAGGGGGCAAACAGAATAAGTATAAAATATGTCCCCTTCTGGTCTGGATTGGGCACACAGCAGTTATAGGGGTGTATGTGTGTGTGTGTGCATGCGCAGTGAAGTTGTGCTACCTCATATCCTTGATTTTGACCCGCCCTATATATACTCCTGTTCCTAATATCCCTGGAGATATTCCTTCCAGATTGCCTCCTCTACCATCATCCAGCCACAAACACTGATTGTTCAGAGCAGTCCAACTCACAAAATCCAGATGAACAGCCAGAGTGTGAGGGAATTTCAGACACAAATCATATTCCACTGAAGTACCATAATACTTACACTTTCACATTGTATGGTCAGCACAGCTCAGATTTAATTAAAGCACTCAATCGCACCATTACCATTTTTGGTGACAGCTCAGGTATAAATATATTAAGCATAATCCTTTCCAGGCCCTGCTTGTCAGCACTCTCCTTAAATGCCCTTTTTTCTCTAGCCTCTTTCCAAAGCCCTGAACTTTTAACTTATAAATGATTAGTACCTATACACTTCTACCTTTGATTCCCAAGTTAAATTACTATCTTTAGCCTTTTTCTGGATTCCTCAGGAGTAATAAGTCTCTTCTACTGGGCCATAATTCTTCCCTTTTAGCTTTAATCAAAACTGCATTGACATTCCAACCTCCTTCCTCATAGCTGACTTCACGTCTCCTCTCTCACCAGTATGCACATACTTTTTTTTTTTCTCTCTCCATGTGTCCTGGCTGTTGCATTCTATTTACTCCATACCATGCTCTTTCTGCTTGGTTCCAAAGTTTCTTCCTCCAGCCCCCAATCTCTGTATTTTTCTAATTTCAGTTGGAATATTCCCCCCCCCCCATTCATTTGTTTAAAAAATATTAAGTACCAACTACATGCCAGGAACTGTTCTCGGGGTTTAAGGTACATCAGTAAATAAAACAAAGATCCCTACACTTCCAGGGCTTACATGCTAGCAGGTGGAGACAAAAATATAAAAAGAGCATCCTACCTAAGTGTTACTAGATTGTGGTTAATACCCTAGAAAAAAGAAAAAGTCAAGCAGTATAAGGGAACAGATTACAGTGGGAGTAACCTCAGGGAGGGAGACTTGAATGTGGTGAGGGAGTTAGCTAAGCAGACATCTGGGGAAGGGCATTCAAGAGGAAAAAAACAGCCAACTCAACCAAAGACGCCCAGGTAGAAGGATGTATGGCCTTGCCTGGAAGGTGGTCAGCATGGCCAGAGTAGTGTAGTGAGGAGAAAATCAGGAATTCACTGATTTCTCTTGAAAATCACCTACCATTTTCTATTTGCTGGTGACTCAGCATCTCCCATTCAAAGTAGAATCATATTCCTTTAAAATGTCACAATAAGCACCTGTGTCTAGGTAATTCCAATATATTTAAAAAAGTAGTTGTTGATTGGTGAGAATATAAATTGGTATAGCCATTATGGAAAACAGTATAGAGGTTCCTTAAAAAATTAAAATAGAACTACCATATGACCCAGTAATCCCACATCTGGGTATGTATCCAAAGGAAATGAGATCAGTATCTCAAAGATATATCTGCACTCCCATATTCATTGCGGCATTATTCACAATAGCCAAGATATGGAAACAACCTAAGTGTCCATTGATATATGAATGGATAAAGAAAATGTCACACACACACACATGCATGCACACTGGAATATTATTCAGCCATAAAAAGAAGGAAATCCTGCCATTTGTGACAACTTGGATGAACCTGGAGGGCATAATGCTAAGTGAAATAAGACACAAAAGACCAAGTACTGCATGATCTCACTTATATGTAGAATCTAAAAAGTCCAACTCATAGAAACAGAATAGAATGGTGGTTGCCGGGGTCTGGGAAGGGGAGAATGGGGAGCTGTTGGTCAAAGGGTATAAACTTGCTGTTATAAGATGAGTAAGTTCTGGGAATCTAAAGCACAGTATGTTTACTATAGTCAATAAGAACTGTACCTTGGGTTGAATGTCCCCCAAAACTTAATTCCCACTGTAACTGTTGAGGGTGGGAAATCCTATTATGGTAATTGAAAGGTGGGGCCTTGAAGAGGTGATTAGATTCTGAGGACCATAACTAGTGAATGGATTAATAATGGTTGTAATGGGCTTGGTTCTGAGAGTTTAAAAGGAGAGTTGCAAGACTCTCGCTCTCTCTGTTCCACCATTTTCACAATGTGATACTCTGCCGTCACTGTCACCACCACTAAGGCTCTCACCAGATGTGTTCCCTGCACTTTGGACTTCCTAGCCTCAGAAACTATAAGGAATAAATTCCATTTTCTTATAAATTACCCAGTTCTGTTTATTTTATTATAAGCAACAGAAATAGACTAATACAGAAAATTGGTATCAGAGAAGTGGGGTGCTGCTTATAACAAATACTTGAAAATGTGGAAGCAGCTTCAGAACTAGGTGTTGAGGAGAGGCTGCAGGAATTTGGAGGATCAGGCTAGGAAAAGCCTAGATGCTGGTGAGTAGCTTCCACCAGCTACTGGGGGGCAGATCAACTGTCCATGCTGTGCCCCAGTGTTCCCCCGGTGGGCCCGTTTCCCCCACTGCCCACACTCCAAACACCACCCACTGTTCAGGCTGTGTGCCAGTCCCTTGTGATGACTCACTGGCCTCTGAGAGGCTCCTTTTTTCAGTTGTCTGTGGCTCCTTGTTTCTATGTGGGTCCACGGGAACCCTATCAGTGGTCTTGCTGGCCTGGTGGCCACCAAGGCCCTCCGCTCCCCTTCAACCTCTAAGCAATATCATACAAAGGGCACAGCTGCAGATTTCACCAGCTCTTGTTCTGTGTGCTCACCAGTTCCAGCCTTGAAGTGGCCAGGGCTTGAAATGATGGGAGTAATCTTTTCTTTCTCTCATCGTGGCTTCTCCCACCTTCAGGCAATCCATACATCTCTCCTCATCTTCCCCTGAGCTCTAGGGGCCCCAGCTTGGCTGTTGTTGCTTTTTAATAGTTGTAAATTGGTTGATTGTGGGAGAGAGTGATGCTGGGGGACCATCTCTTCCACCATATTGACTAGAACTCCTCATTTATTTTTAGAGCTGAAAAGTATTCCATCATGTATATATACCACAGTGTTTGTTTTTTTAATCCACTTATCCATTGGTGGGGATTTAAGTTGATTCCATCTCTTGGCTTTTTTGAATAGTGTTGTGATGAACATGGGAGTGCAGGAGTCTTTTTGATATATTGATTTCATTTCTTCTGGGTATATAACCAGCAGTGGGATAGCTTGGTCATAGGATAGATGTATTTTTAACTCTCTGAGGAACCACCACACTGTTTTCCACAATGGCTGTACCAATTTACATTGCCACCATCAATGTAGGAGGGTTTCCTCTTCTCCACATCCTCACCAGCATTTGTTATTTTCTTCTTTATTGGTAATAACCATTCTAACAGTGGTGAGATATCTCATTGTGGTTTTAATGAGCACTTTTCTTATGATTAGAGATATTGAACATTTTTTCATGTGTTTGTTGGCCATTTGTGTGTCTACTTTTGATAAATGTCTATTCAGGTCCTTTGCCCATTTTTTAATTGGGTTATTTGTTTTTTTGCTGTTGAATTGTTTGAGTTCCGTATATATTCTGGACATCAGCCACTTGTCTGATGCGTGATTTGCAAACACTTTCTCCCATTCTGTAGGTTGTCTCTTCACTTTGTTTATAGTGTCCCTTGCTGTGCAGAAGCTTTTTGTTCGAACTAGTCCCACTTGTGTACTTTTGCTTTAGTTGTCTGTACCTTTGTAGTCTCATTCAAAAAAGCACTGCCCACTCCCATTTTGTGTATCATATTCCCCATTTTTTCTTCCAGTATTTTCATAGTTTTGGTTCTTAAATTTAAGTCTTTAATCCATTTTGAGTTGATTTTTGTGTATTGTGAGAGATAGGGGTCTAGTTTCCATCTTCTGTATGTGGATGTCCAATTTTCCCAGCACCATTTATTGAAGAGGATGTCCATTCCCCACTGTATATTCTTGGCAACTTTGCCGAAAATCAGTTGGCTTGTAAGTGTGTGGGTTTGTTTCTAGGCTCTCAATTCTGTTCCATTGGTCTATTTGTCTATTTTTATGCTAGTATCATGCTGTTTTGGTTACTATAGATTTACAGTTTATTTTGAAGTTTGGAGGTGTGATGCCTCCAACTTTGTTCTTTTTGTTCAAGACTGTTTTAGCTATACATCTTTTGTGGTTCCATACAAATTCTAAGATCGTTTTTTCTATTTCTGTGAAGAATGTCATCGGTATATTGATAGGGATTGTGTTGAATGTATAGATTGCTTTGGGTAATGTGGACCTTTTGATGATGTTAACTCTTCTGACCATGTACATGGAATGTTTTTCCATTTATTTGTGTCCTCTTCAGTTTCTTCCACCAACGTTTTATAGTTTTCATTGAAGAGATTTTTCACTTTCTTGGTTAAATTTACTCCTAGGTATTTCATTTTTTTGGTAGCTATTGTGAATGGGATTATTTTCTTGATTTCTTCTTCAGCTATTTCATTGTTGTCATACAGGAAGGCTATTGATTTTTGTGTGTTGGTTTTGCATCCTGCCACTATACTGAATTCATTTACTGGTTCTACTAATTTTTTGGTGGAGTCTTTAGGGTTTTCTCTGTATAGGGTCATATCATCTGCAAATAGGGATTGTTTGACTTCCTCCTTTCTGATTTGGATGTCCTTTCTTGCTTTGTCTTGCCATATTGCTCTGGCTAGAACTTCCAATACTATGTTGAAGAAGAATGGGGAAAGTGGGCATTCTTGTCTTGTTGCTGATCTTAGAGGAAAAGCTTCCAGTTTTTATCTATTCAGTATGATATTAGCTGTGGATTTGTGGATATAGTCTTTATTGTGTTGAGGTACATTTCTTTTATACCTAGTTTGTTGAATGTTTTTGTCATGAATCAGTGTTGGATTTTATCAAATGCTTGTTCTGCATCTGTTGAAATGATCATTTGCTTTTTTTCCTTCATTCTGTTGATGTGATGTATCACATTCATTGATTTGCTTTTGTTGAACCATCCTTGCAACCCTGGGATGAATCCCACTTGATCATGGTGAATGGTCTTTTTATCATGCTGTTGAATTCTGTTTGCTAGAATTCTGTTGAGTATATTTGCACCTGTATTTATTAGGGATATTGGTCTGTAGTTTTCAGTTTTTGTTGTATCTTTCTCTGATTTTGGTATAAGGTTAATGTTTGCCTCATAGAATGAATTTGGAAGTACTCCCTCCTCTTTAATTTTTTGGAAGATTTTCAGAAGAATTGGTATGAGTTCTTTAAGTGTTTGGTAAAATTCAGCAGTAAAGCCATCTGGTTCTGGAGTTTTCTTTGTTGGGAGACTTTTAATTACTGCTTCAGTGTAATTACTTGTTATTGGTCTGTTTAGGTTTTCTAGTTCTTCATGATTCAACCTTGCTAAATTGTATGTGTCCAGGAATTTATCTATTTCTTCCAGGCTTTCCAGTTTGTTAGAACATAGTTGTTCACAGAAGTTGCTTCTCATCCTTTTTATTTCTGAAGTATCAGTTGTAGTATCTCCTTTTTCATTTCTGGTTTTATTTAGTTTAGTCTTCTCTCTTTTTTCTTTGTTAGTCTAGCTAAAGTTTTATAGATTTGTTTATCTTTTCAAAAAACCAACTCTTTGTTTCATCAATCTTCTATATTGTTGTTAGTTTCTAATTCATTCATTTCTACTCTGATCTTTATTATTTCTCTTCTTGTACTGATTTTGGTTTTGGCTTGTTTTTGCTTTTCTATTTCCTTGAGGTGTAATGTTAGGTAGTTTATTTGAAGACTTTCTTCTTCTTTGATGTGGACATTTATTGCTATAAACTTCCCCTTAGAACTTCCTTTGCTGTCTCCCATAGGTGCTGGTATGTTGTGTTTTCATTTTCATTTTTCTCCAGAAATTTTTAATTTCCTTTTTGATTTCTTCTTTGACCCATTTATTGTTTAGGAGCATGTTGTTTAATTTCCATGTATTTGTAAAATTTCTAGTGTCCCTTTTGTTGTCAATTTTTAGATTTATTTTATTGTGGTTGGATAAGGTAGTTGGCATGACTCAATTTTAAAAAATTTGTTGGGACTTATTTTGTGACCTAACATATGGTCTGTTCTAGAGAATTTTCCATGTGCTGTTGAGAAAGAATGTGTATTCTGAAGCTGTTCAGTGAAATGTTCTATATATGTCTCTTAGGTACAATTGGTCTAGAGATAAATTCTAATGTTTTATGGTTAATTTTCTGTCTGGATGTTCTGTTCTTTGCTGAAAATGGAATGTTAAAGTCCCATTACTGTGCTGGAGTCTGTCTCTCCCGTCGGGTCTAATAGTAATTGCTTTATCTAACTGGTGCTCTGGAATTGGGTATGCATATATTTAGAATTGTTAAATCCTCTTATTGAATTGATCCCTTTATCATTATATAATGACCTTCCTTATCTGCTTTTGCTTCCTTGGCTTGAGGTATATTTTATCTGATATGAGTGTAGGCACTCCTGCTCTAGTTTTGGTTTTCATTTGCATGAGATTTCATTTGCCATCCCTTTATGTTCAGTCAGTGTGTGTCTTTATAAGTGAAGTGTGCTTCCTGTAGGCAGCAGATTGTTGATTCTTGTTTTATAATCGATTGATTCACTCTGTCTTTTAATTGGGAGTGTTTAATCCATTTACATTTAGAATTATTATTGATATATAGGAACTTATTATTGTCATTTTAAAACTTATTTTCTAGTTGTTTTGTTGATCCTTTTCTTCCTTTTTTTTCTGGCCTTACTGTCTTACTTTGTGATTGAGTGGTTTTCTCTAGCAGCGTATTTTGATTTCTTGCTGTTTTTAGTATGTCTCATGAGTTTTTATGTTATGGTTACCATAAGGCTTACAAAAAAATTGTTATAGTTATAACAGATTATTTTAGACTAATAAGAACTTAACTTTGATATCTAAGAAAAAAGAAAACCAAAGCCAACTCTATGCTTTTGTGTCAGTCCCCTCCATTTGTTGACATTTTGTTGTTTCGAGTTACATCTTTTAATATTGCCTATCTCTTGGGCTGAGCCCGTGGCGCACTCAGGAGAGTGCGGCGCTGGGAGTGCAGTGACGCTCCCGCTGCGGGTTCGGATCCTATATAGGAATGGCCGGTGCGCTCACTGGCTGAGCGTGGTGTGGGCGACACCACACCAAGGGTTGCGATCCCCTTACCGGTCACGAAAAAAGACAAAAAAAAAAAAAAAAAATATTGCCTATCTCTTACTTACATGGTTGTTGTATATGTTATTGTCTCATTAGATTTGTCCTTTAGTCTTCATACTAAGGATATATGTAAGTGGTTTATTCACCACTTTTACAACATTTGGGGTATTCTGAGGGTGTCTGTGAACTTACTTTACTAGTGAATTATGTATGTATCTTCAAATGTTTTCTTGCTGTTCCTTAGTGCATCTTCTTCCGGGTTGATGAACTCCCTTTAACATTTCCTGTAAGGTGGGCTTAATGTTGATGAATCCATTAAGGTTTGGTTTGTCTGGGAAATGCTTTATTGCTCCTTCATGTTTGGAGGTTAGTCTTACTCGATAGAGAATTCTTGGCTGACAGTCTTTTTCCTTCAGCACTCTGAATATATCATCCCATTCTCTCCTGGCCTGTAGGGTTTCTACTGAGAAATCCACTGAGAGATGTGTTGGGGCTCCTTTGAATGTTATCTGTTTCCTTTCTCTTGCTGCTTTCAGTATTTTTTCTTTGTCTTTGATAATTTGATTGTGAAGTGTGTTGTGTGGTTCCTTCTTGGACTGAATTTGGTTGGTGACCTCTATGCTTTCTGTACCCAGATGCTGTCACCTTTCTCCATACTTGGGAAATTTCAGACACTGTTTCCTTGAATGTGCTTTCTACATCTCTTCCTTTTCCTCTCCTTTGGATATGCCAATTATGCAGAGGTTATTTCACTTGAGGGAGTCCCATATGTGCTGTATTTCTGTTTCATATTTTTCTTATTCTTTTTTCCTTTTGTTCATCTGACTTGATAATGTCATATGTTTTATCTTTGAGCTCACTGAGTCTTTCCTGTTTGATTATGTCTGCTGTTGGAGCTTTTTATGGAGTTTTTTAGTTTAGATAATGTATTCTTTATTTTTATTTGTTTTTTTCTTTAATTGATCCAATTCCATTTTCAATTTTTACTCATTCTGCTCCTGGATTGTTTTCCAGATATCTAATTATCCAGATATTTAATTTTCTATCTGTATTTTCCAGTTATTCCCTGAGCATCCTTAAGAAGATTATGTCTGAATTCTCTTCCTGACATTTCATAAATCCACCATTCCTCTGGATCCATTGCTGGTGCTTCATTTATTTCCTTTGATAATAGCATATTTCTCTGTTCCTTCTTGGTCTTTGTGACTTTACATTGATGCCTGGGCATTTGAAGAGACTTCTACCTCTTCTAGGTTTTATAGTTATTCTTCGTTTGTGTTAGACTTTTATTGGTTAATATAAGAACTTTGTCTCTGGTCTGTGTTTTTTTTCCCATTAGTTCCATCTTGGAGTTTTGTTAAAACCACCACTTAAACTCTGCACTGAAATTAATCTGTTGTCCTTTGGTTAGCTCCAGAATTGGGGGAACTCTCTGTGGTGTCCAGCACTTGAGCCCTGTGGTTGAGCTAAATTGCTGCTTTGCTGATGATTCTCTGGGGAAGGCTTTTTGCATGGATCAGATTTTAATTGTTGGTCTTTTAATTACTTCTGGATCTTGTGAAGTCATATAAACCTGGGCTGTGTGGAAACTCTGGTTTAGTTCTGCCTTTCCATCACACCAGGCCCCCTGTAGTTCTATGGTCCTGACCAGTCTTCAGTAAGTTGGGCCCTACTGAAGATCATATCAGAAGGCAGATCAACTGCCCAGGCTGCACCCCAGCCAGGCCCCCTGTAGTTCTATGGTCCTGACCAGTCTTCAGTAAGTTGGGCCCTACTGAAGATTATATCAGAAGGCAGATCAACTGCCCAGGCTGCACCCCAGTGTTCTCCTGGCTGGCCAGCCTCCCCCACTCCCCCACACTCCAAATGTTTCCTGTGGGGCAGGTCATGCATGGATCCCTTGTGATGACTCACTGCCCTCTGGGTGGTTGCTTTCTTCATTTGGCTGCAGCCCCTCACTCCTATGTGGATCCGTGGGAATCCTGTCAATGGTGTTGCTGGCCTGGGGGCTGGGCTCTTTTCCCCTGTAGCCTCCAAGCAACTTCATGCAAAGGCTCCTGCTCCATGTGTTGCAACTTCTTCCCACTCCTTACCAGTCCAGACCTGAAGTGTTGGGGTTTGAAATGGTTAGAGAGGTCCCTTCTCCTGCTTGCTGCATCTTCTCTTTCCCAAACTCCACGGGTCTCTTCTTCTCTTCCCCTGAGCTCAAATAGTCCCAGGTTGGCAGTCTTTACTTTTTAATAGTTGTAAGTTGATTGGTTGTAGGGGACAGTGATGCTGGGACCATCTATTTTACTCCCTTTCCATATAAAGTTTAAAATCATTTTGTCAATATTCACAAAAACTTGATGGAATTTTGATTAAGATTATATTAAATCTATACATCAGTTTGGGAAGAACAGACATCTTGACAATATTGAGTCTTCCTATTTATAAATGTGGAATCATTTCCATTTTTTTAGTTCTTTTTAAATATTGTTCATTAGATTTTAGAGTTTTCTATAGATCTTGTACATATTTTCATCGATTTATACCTAAGTATTAATCTTTTGGGGTGCTAATATACATGGTATTGTGTTTTTAATTTCAAATTGCACTTCTTCATTGCTGTTATATAGATAAGCAATTGACTTTAGTATATTAACCCATATCCTGCAGTCTTGCTGTAATTACTTGTTAGTTCCAGGAGGATTTTCATTGACTCTTTCAGATTTTCTACATAGATGATCATGTCATCTGCAAACAAAGACAGTTTTCTTTCTTTCTTTCCAATTTGTATATTTTTTATTTCCTTTTCTTGTTTTATTACATTAGCTAGAATTTTCACTATGATGTTGAAAAGCAGAGATAAGAGAGGACATCTTTGCCTTGTTTCTAATCTTAGTGGGAAAGCTTTGAGTTTCTCGCTGTTAAGTTTAATGTTAGCTACAGATGTTCAGTAGATGCTCTTTACCAAGTTAAGGAAGTTCTATTTTATTTCCAGTTTGCTGAGAGTTTAAAAAATTTTTGTCCTGAGTGGTCCATGTTTTGTCAAATGCTTTTTCTACATCTATTGTTATGACCATGTGATTTTTCTTCTTTAGCCTATTGATGTGATTATATTAATAGATGTCCAACTGTTGAACCTTTGTTGCTATTATTTTTTGAAAAAACTATTATCTGTTAGATCAATTAACAACAAGAAAAATAAAAGTTTCGATTTTACATTTACTTGTTAATTCTTTGATGCTCATCTTTTCTTTATGTAAGCCCAAATTTCTGACCTATGTCATTTTCCTTCTTACCAAAGGGCTTCTTTTAGCATTTCTTGCAAGATGGGTCTCCTGGGCAAGAAATTCCCCCAGTTTTTGTTTACCTGAGGAAGTCTTTGTTGCTCCTCTTCTGATGAATTATTTTGCAGATATGAAATTCTAGGATGGTGGCTTTTGTTCTGTCAACATTCTAAATGTTTCACTCTACTCTCTTCTTGCTTGCATGGTCTGAAAAGTTGGATGTAATTCTTAACTTTGCTCCTCTATTGATAAGGTGTTCCCCCCTCCCCCCTGGATTTTCTTGGGACATTTTCTTTATCTTTACCTTTCTTTTATTGGAAAATGATATGCCTAGGTGTAGTTTTCTTGGCATATGCCCTGCTTGATGTTCTCTGAGCCTTCTGCATCTGTGATTTGGTGTCTGATGTTAATTTGGGGGAAATTCTCAATCATCATTGTTTCAAATATTTCTTCTGTTCTTTTCTCTCTTTCTTCTTCTGGTATTCCCTTTATGTGTATTTACATATAGTTGTCCCACAATTCTTGGGTATTCTGTTCTTTTTTTCTTTTCTTCAGTTTTTTTCTCTTTGCTTTTCACGTGGGGAGATTTCTATTGACATAGCTTGATCTTCTTTCCTTAGCTATGTCTAGTCTATCAATAAGCCCATCAAAGGCATTCTTCATTTCTGTTACAGTATTTTTGACCTCTAGCATTTATTTTTGATTCTTTCTTAGAATTTCCATCTCTCTGTTTATGTTACTTATCTGTTCTTGTGCGCTATTTACTTTATTCATTAGAGCCTTTAGCATATTAATCAGAGTTGTTTTAAATTCCTGGTCTGTTAATATCAACATCCCTGTTATATCTGAATCTGGTTGTGATGCTTGCTCTATCTCTTCAAACTGTGTTTTTTGCTTTTTGGTATGTCTTCTAGTTTTTTCTTGATAACCAGATACAATGTGTTTGGTGAAAGGAACTGTTGCAAATAGGCCTTTAGTAATGTGGTAGTAAGGTGTGGGAAGGAGATGTGTTCTATAATGCTATGATTAGGTCTCAGTCTTTTAGTGAGTCTGTGCCCTTGAACTGTGAACTTCACACATGCTTTTCAGTTGCTCTCTTAGATTGGAGAGATTTGCCCTTTATCTTGATGGGTGCTGGGGAATTATAGAGTGACAATGTCAAATCTCTGTTTTAGTAGAGCAATATGCAGGTTGGATTGGGGAAGTATGGAGTAGGAAGTAGGTCTCTGGAAGTAGCTATGGATGTACTATAATCTGCCCAGGTTAAAGGTAAAGAGAGGCTGAACCTAAGTCATACCATTGTGGGGTAATGAAAAAGAGCATAAACAAGAATAATAAAAACTTAAATTTATTATATAAGGGGCACTATTCAAGTGCTTTACAGACAAGATTTAATCCCTGAGCAATAGGTACTATTATTTATCCCTATTTTACAGATTGAGAAAAGCTTAGTTAAAGAAAGGTTAATTAGACCACACAAGGTCATATTACTAAGAAATGGTAGAGTGAGGATTTTAACTAGTTCTGACTCTACAGCCCATGTTCTTAACCACTAAGGTGAGCTGAAAGGAGAGGTGAGGCAGAATTTGAAAGATCACAGAAAGGTTGAATCTACAGGACCTAATGACAGATTAATGTGAAGCATGAGAAACTAAGGATGGTTTTAGGATTAATCCTGGGTATGGCTTAAGAAGATGCTGGTGTCAATTAGAAATGGAGAATACAAAAGAGGAGTGATTCTGGGAGCAAGAGGCTTTGTTCAGCTTGCAGCACGCTGAGTTGATGTGACAATGGCACATTCACTGGGGACATCCAGCAGGTAGGTTTTGGAGCTCAGGAAAGAGGTCAGTTAGAAGAGTAGCACCCTTTGAAAGGTAAAGCCTTCTCCTCTTTGATGAGTATCCTCTAGCTAACAGAGGTCTAGTGGAAAAGTGGACATACTTAGCCTAGAAATGACTCATTTACCAAAAAGGCAGGATAGAGTAGACAATAAGACGCTAAATTGTGGAGCTTTACCATTTGCACACTGTACAACCACAGTGAGTTGGTTAACCTTTCCAGGACTCACTTTTCGAATCTGTAAAATGAAAATGGTAAAGAGACTCTTTCATGGAGTGATTATGAGTTATTATTTAATGAGCTCAGTCTTGAAAGTATTTAAAACAGTGCTTGGTACATAATAAGGAATAGTTAATGCCTTTAATTATGTCAGGTTTTTCTACAAAGAGACTTTAATTCCAAAGCAGTCTCTCTATCCCTGTCTCTGTCTTTTTCTCTCTATCTTTCTATCTCTGTATCTCTCTCTCTCTCCTTTTCTCTGCCACAATATGATAACCTGTGTGAGGAAACACCTTCATAAAGTTGGTTTCTCTATAAGGCAGATTCTATTTTTTCCATGTGAAATGTAATTGAGGTGAGGTAATAACAGGAACATACTACACTCATATACTCACTCACATACATTTTTTTTTTCTGTAAGTTTCTTCTTCCTCCTGAGCACTGCCCTTCTGAGTATCTCTCTCTCTCTCCTTTTCTCTGCCACAATATGATAACCTGTGTGAGGAAACACCTTCGTAAAGTTGGTTTCTCTATAAGGCAGGTTCTATTTTTTCCATGTGAAATGTAATTGAGGTGAGGTAATAACAGGAACATACTACACTCATATACTCACTCACATAAATTTTTTTTTTCTGTAAGTTTCTTCTTCCTCCTGAGCACTGCCCTTCTGAATATATATATATATATATAAAGACAAGGAAAATTTATTCCAACATAAAAATTTTAGTCTTCCTCAGAAATTTAAAACATGGTAACTGTGTCTTTCAAATAAATACTTACATCTTTCAGTTTTTCTTCCCCTTCCAGAGTTGTCTCCAAGATGGAGTCTGGGTTTATGGTATTTGGAGTGAAAAGTGGATGCTTTTGAAGCGACAGGGAAGCGGGTTAGCTGAGACCCATACTTGTAGGGCTTTTTCCTCTCCTCTGGGCTTCTGGTTTCTTAGGTTGTCCTTGTCTGCCAGGTGTTGCCATTTGATCATCACATCTATGGCTACTGGATTCATAATGGGTCTGTTGGAGTTATCAACCCACTTGGTAACCAAGCTCGGTTACTACCAGCTCTTGCCCACTGCCTGAGTTCTGATTGTGTCTCCTTTCAGTGTACAAGCTGGATAACCTTCTCTATAACCCTGAGCCCATCATGATTAACCCTCAGATAAGCTCTGGAGGTAGACCATGCTTGACTCCAGTCTCCTACTCTACTATACGTGAGACTGTCCTCCTACATGGGAGTCCAGTGTGGCTGAAGAGCCCTAACTCAGATACTTTCCCTTCCTTAATACACTGATCTGTTACTCCCCATCTGAAGCAGCAGGTTGGGGTGGATGTGGAAAGGTGCATGCTGATGGACTCTGCAAAGCAATCTGCTCTCGTAGTCACAAGGAGGAATGTGGCCACAGCTCTTCTCTGCTCTGAGTTTTCTGTTCAACCTAATTATCACAATTTCTTCTCCATGACTTGAGTCTGGAGAATATGGTCAGGAAGGTCTTGTTTACTGTCTCTTTTCCTTTCCTCTTTTTCCCTCTTCTCCAAATCCTCAGGGGCTGGAAAGAACAGGTTTTTCCCCACCCCTTTTTATGTTGTGGGATATTCTTCACATCATATTCTCTTCTTTGATGAGATAATCTTCCCTGTTCCCTTTTCCCTGCAGCAAAAGAGTAAATGAAAATACATTTATTATTCCAGTGATACTAATACTCCCAAGCTTGTGTTTCAGATCAAAGACTCAGCCATTTATGTAAGACACGACAACACTTGAAGAGAAGATAAACCTCTACAAAAACTTATATAATAAAGCTTGTTCTACATCTTACAAAATAATTTTTATTTGTTTTCTACCTTGGCATATGTAGAATTCCACAGTATCACAAATGTTACTTCAGCGTATAAAATAAAGCTTAATTGTATCATAAATCGCACCTCCTTAGAACCAATATGCTAACAATAGTAAGCATTCATTAAATATTTAATTAGCTAAAATTTAGACTGCTTTTTAGAATGTGGCTAGGTGTCCTATGGGCAGGATATTAATTAATCCAGACTCTTACTAACATTGTGTTCCTAAAAATGTTACTTAACCCTCTGTACTCCAGATGCCCTGTTTGAAAAATGGGAGAATTAATTCCTGGGAATACTAATAATACCTACATCATAGAGTTATTGTGAAGATTAGATTAGATTATGTGCACCGAGATTAGAAGATTATGTGCTCCAAGCACACAGTAGGTACTGTATTAGACTTTGCTATAATTATTACGATTTGGGTGGGCTTAGTCTTAATATCTTAACTGATGTTTTTCTTTCACTACTGCAAACATGGCTATTAATATTATCTCTTTGATCATTATTCTTTGTACTTTTTTTTTGTTGTATGTTATTGCAGAAGCTGAACATTTGAGGTCACCTTTGATATCTGTAGTTGTGAGGTTTTGGAAAATAAAAGTACCTTGTCTTTATGTGGCAGATCATTTTCATTCCTTTACTGTTTTTTAGATTTCTAAGGTCCTTTCCACTTTGGTATGCTACAATCCTTCCTGCTGCTTTTTTTCTACCTTTCAAAATTCTTGAGCACTAAATAATTTGGGGCTAAAGGCAGCTTCCAACACCCAGCAGCAGACAGAAGCATGTTCAGGGTCCTAGGCAGGACCCAAGAGCAGCACCCCCTGCTTGGCAGCAGGCAGGAGCACACAAAGGATCCTAGGCAGGAGCTGAGGGCAGCACTCCCCACCTGACAGGAGACAGGAGCATGCTCAAAACACCACTTCTAAATGGGTGGCCCAAGACAGCCACTGCCTCAGACATGACTGTTGCAAAAGCAGCTTGCCCCCACAGCAGTAGCCACAGCCACTGTGCAGGTGGCCTGCCAGACACTTAACTGCATTGACACAAGGAGAGTCACCAGGAAAAAAACAGAAAAAGATGAGGAAGTCTCTTTTCTCAAAGCCCATTCCAAAGTAATAGAAGCAACTGCTCTACTAGATGACCAGACATAAATGTAGAAATACCATTAATATGAAAATCCAAGAAAATAAGACACCCCCAAAAGAATACAGTAATTCTCAAATACCAGAACCTATAGAGCAGAAA
>NW_007731698.1:120747-135507 GCF_000696425.1 Galeopterus variegatus
CAAAACCCCCCTCCAAAGGGGGTGGCCCAAGCCAGCCACTGCCTCAGACATGACTGTTGCAAAAGCAGCTTGCCCCCACAGCAGTAGCCACAGCCACTGTGCAGGTGGCCTGCCAGACACTTAACTGCATTGACACAAGGAGAGTCACCAGGAAAAAAACAGAAAAAGATGAGGAAGTCTCTTTTCTCAAAGCCCATTCCAAAGTAATAGAAGCAACTGCTCTACTAGATGACCAGACATAAATGTAGAAATACCATTAATATGAAAATCCAAGAAAATATGACACCCCCAAAAGAATACAGTAATTCTCAAATACCAGAACCTATAGAGCAGAAAATCCTTGAAAAGACTGAAAAAGAATTCTGAGCAACAATCTTAAGAAAAATCAATGAGATATGAGAAGACTCAGACAACACAATGAAACAAGAAAAAAAAAATCCAGGATATGAAGAAGGAAATTTATAAAGAGACTAATACCTTAAAAAAGAATGTAGCAGAACTCATAGAACTGAAAGATTCATTCAATGAAATAAAAAACACAACTGAGAACTTAAGCAGCAGTCTAGAACAAGCAGAAGAAAGAATTTCTGAATTTCTGATCTTAAAGATAGTCTTTTTGAAATAATCCAGGCAGATAAAAAAAAAAAAATAGAAGAAAGAACTGAAAAAAATGAAGAAAATCTGAGAGCTAGTTGACAACTTTAAGTGCACAAACATTCAAATCATGGGTGTTCCAGGAGGGGAGGACAAAGGAAAAGCCATTGAAAACCTATTCAACAAAATTATAATGGAAGACTTCCAAGATATAAGGAGAACTCAGACCTTCAGATCCAGGAGGCTCAAAGATCCCCAGACAGATTGAACACTAAAAGATCCTTTCTGAGACACATTTTAGTCAAACTGGAAAAGCCCAAAGAGTAAATCCTACAAGCAGCAAGAGAAAAGTGTCAAGTCACCTATAAGGGAGACCCTATCATACTAACAGCAGACTTCACAACAGAAACTCTACAGGCCAGAAAAAAATGGGATGACATATTCAAAGTGCAAGGCAAGAATACTATACCCAACAAGGCTATTCTTTTTTTTTTTTTTTTTTCCTTTTTGTCTTTTTTACTGACCGGTAACGGAATTGCAACCCTCGGTGTTGTGCCCGCACTGCGCTCAGCCAGTGAGTGGGAACCGGTCTCCACATGGGATCTGAACCCTCGGCGGGAGTGCCGCCGCACTCCCAAGTGGCACACTCTCCAGTGCACCACCGGGCCGGCCCATATTCTTCTTGAAATTAGTGAGCAATAGTGTATTTTCCAGACAAACAAAAACTACAGGAGTTCCCTACCACACAGCCAGCCGTTTTTCTTTAGAACAAAGTCACTCTTTTTCTTCCAAAACAAAACATATCCTTGATACTTCATTCCTTCAAATAATCACCACCATGAACATACAAGAAAGAACAAAACCCACTGGTAGAACAAAAATGCAAATGAAAAAGTGAAAGAAACTAAATTTTACCACCACAAAAAACCAACAAACATCAAACAAACAAACAAACAAATAAATAAACAAACAAATAAACAAATAAATAAAGGGAAAGAAAGAAAGGTATTTAAAACATCCAAATGAAAATTGATAAAATGTCAGGAGTAAGACAGTACCTTTCAATACCAAACATAAATGTAAATGGATTAAACTCCCCTCACAAAAGACACAGAATGACTGATTGGATTAAAAAAATGGACCCAACTACATGCTGTCTTCAAGAAACTCACTTGCCTTTAATGACACACACTGACTAACAGTGAAGGGATGGAAAAAGATGTACCATGCAAATGGAAACCAAAAATGAGTGAGAGTATCTCTTCTTATGTCAGATAATATAGACTTTAAACTAAAAACCATAAAAGAGACGAAAAAGAGATCTACCCTACAAGTTGGACTGGGTGAAGACTTTATGAACAAAAGTATAGAAAGAGAAATACCACACATCCTCATTCATAAATGGGAGCTGGGAAAACAAACAAAGAAACAAAAAAGACACAACAATCACAATAATTACTGGAACTCTTAAAATCACAGGCAACAGGAAAAATAAACAAATGGGACTATATCAAGCTAAAAAGCTTCTGCATAGCAAAGAAACAGTTAACAGAATGAAAAGACAACCTACAAAATGGGAGATAATATTTGCAAACTTTGCATCTGACAAGGGATTAATATCCAGAATATTCAAGGAACTCAAACCTACTTAATAGTAAAAAACGGTAACCTGATTAAAAAGTGGGGAAAGGAGCTGAGGCATTTTTCAAAGGAAGATATACAAATGGTCAACAGACACATGGAAAAATGCTCAAAATCACTAAGCATCAGGGAAATGCAAATCAAAACCATATTGTGATGCCATCTCACCGCAGTTAGATTGGCCAGTATCAAAAGGACAGAGAATAACAAATGCTGACGAGGATGTGGAGAAAGGAGAACACTCCTACACTGTTGGTGAGACTGTAAGTTAGTGCAGCCATAATGGAAAACAGTATGGAGGTTCCTCAGACAACTACAGAGAACTACCATATGATCCAGCAATCCCATGACTGATTGGATTAAAAAAATGGACCCAACTACATGCTGTCTTCAAGAGACTCACTTGCCTTTAATGACACACACTGACTAACAGTGAAGGGATGGAAAAAGATGTACCATGCAAATGGAAACCAAAAGTGAGTGAGAGTATCTCTTTTTATGTCAGATAATATAGACTTTAAACTAAAAACCATAAAAGAGACAAAAAAAGAGATCTACCCTACAAGTTGGACTGGGTGAAGACTTTATGAACAAAAGTATAGAAAGAGAAATACCACACATCCTCATTCATAAATGGGAGCTGGGAAAACAAACAAAGAAACAAAAAAGACACAACAATCACAATAATTACTGGAACTCTTAAAATCACAGGCAACAGGAAAAATAAACAAATGGGACTATATCAAGCTAAAAAGCTTCTGCATAGCAAAGAAACAGTTAACAGAATGAAAAGACAACCTACAAAATGGGAGATAATATTTGCAAACTTTGCATCTGACAAGGGATTAATATCCAGAATATTCAAGGAACTCAAACCTACTTAATAGTAAAAAACAGTAACCTGATTAAAAAGTGGGGAAAGGAGCTGAGGCATTTTTCAAAGGAAGATATACAAATGGTCAACAGACACATGGAAAAATGCTCAAAATCACTAAGCATCAGGGAAATGCAAATCAAAACCATATTGTGATGCCATCTCACCGCAGTTAGATTGGCCAGTATCAAAAGGACAGAGAATAACAAATGCTGACGAGGATGTGGAGAAAGGAGAACACTCCTACACTGTTGGTGAGACTGTAAGTTAGTGCAGCCATAATGGAAAACAGTATGGAGGTTCCTCAGACAACTACAGAGAACTACCATATGATCCAGCAATCCCATTTTTGGGGATATGCCTAAAGGAATGGAAGTCAATATGTAGAAGGGATACCTATACTCCCATGTTCATTGCAGCTCTATTTACAGTAGCTAAGAGTTGGAACCAGCCTAGGTGTCCACGAATGGATGACTGGATAGGGAAAATGTGGTATATATACACAATGGAATACTACTCTGCCACAAAAAGGAGTGAAATTCTGCCATTTGCAGCAACATGGATGAACATAGAGAAAACTACATTAAGTGACATAAACCAGATACAGAAAAATACCACACGTCTTCTCACGTAAGTGGGAGCTGAAAAACAAAGAAAAAAAAAGAAACGAAAGAAAGAAAAAGAAAAGACACAACAATCACAATAATTACTTGAAGTCTCAAAAGGAGAGAACCAAAGTGAGGACACCAGAGGTGGGAAAGAGGGAAGGGTCGTTAGGGAGAAATTGGTAAAAGGCCACAAAAAATGGTTCCAAAATCACAAAATGATTTTATCATTATGTAATGATAAAATAAAATAAAAAATAAAAAATAAATTATTTGGGTTTTAAAATGAATGTAGTCATTTTTGAATTGATTTTTATACAGAATCCTTTTTTTTTTTTTTTTTTTGTGACCGGTAAGGGGATGGTAACCCTTGGCTTGGTGTCATCTGCACCGCACTCAGCCAGTGAGCGCACTAGCCATCCCTATATAGGATCCGAACCTGCGGCCTTGGTGCTCCTAGTGCCACACTCTCCCGAGTGAGCCATGGGGTCGGCCCAATACAAAATCCTTCTAAATGTCAGAAGATACAATGCCATAGCATTCAGTAATCATAACCACACACNCTATTAAATGCTTGGGATATTGTGTGTGTGTGAGAACAAGTGTTTGTAAGACTAGTTGTAAGAAAAATTTGTTGACTTCTGATAGTTGCCTTTTGATGGACGTTTGAAGTTGCATTCATTACCCCATATAGTTATAATGGTTAGCTGAATATCTTCACAACTGGGATTTCACCTTGAAACCCTCAGCCTTTTTCTTGGATCTCTGAGAGCCCAGGGCTTAAGTTTCATTCTTGCTTCATATCATAGAAATTCAATTTTTTATTTTGTCTTAAACACTCCCTTTCTGCTTTCTGCCCATATCCTTTTACTAATGCCTTTACAAAGCCTTCTTTCTTTTCAGACAGCATGAATAATATTTTTTATTTTATTTCCTTAAAAACCAGCAGTTAATTTTTAACAAAAATCTTTGAGCACAAAATCATCCAGGTATTACAATGATTTTAGTCATCTTTGAGTGTACTTTATACAGAATTATTCCTAATTGCAGAAGTTATGTCACTGCATTCTCTAATAGTGGTTTCAGCAGTACAAGGCAAGGTAAGAAAGGGAAGGGGGAGGGATACTGTCTTGTTAGAATGAGCATCATTAATCAACACCATCAGAGATTAAACCAAATTAATAGAAATCTTTCTAGAGGTAACACATATCTGTAGATTAACCTCATCTATTGCCTTAGGAGGGAAAAAGAATTCTCTCTAATGATGTATTTAAACAAAGCTAATTGATTGTCCCTGACAAAATGTTTTCTTTCTAGGTGAACTTACGTGGCAAAAGACAGACTTTAGACTTTTGTTGTGTTCATGTGGTCATATTCCACCTCCCTTCTCTCCACGCCAGAATTCCATCAGGGTGCTCTTACATTGGCTGGCAGAAAACATGAATATGGTATTTGTATCCATAAAATTGTTGTTATGCAAACTATATGTGCACACACACACACAAAGACACACACATTTAATGCAGAATGGAAGTCTTTACTGAAAAATGTTATATTGACATGTGCAGGTGGGTGTGTATGTGTGCATACATGTATGTGTGTGTTTGTGTAATGGTGGAGCTGTACCTACCAACCTACTGGGACTTTTATGTAAAGGGAGATTATTTATAAGTGGTTGGTATGTGGAATGTGACTCTCTCTGCTGAGTACTCCAGTTGTTTAGCTGATTTTCTGAGTAATATAATCGGAAAACAAATTGCATAGAATTTGTTTGTGTTGAGTGTTTCTTCACTCTCAAGTGAGAAATCACTTTAAATGAAACAAGAATATGTTCATTTGTATTCCAAGAAAACATGGAAAAATATCCTATAAATTATTAATCCACCAAGTGCCATGTATCACCTATCATGAGCTGTTGTCCTGGGTCAGGCTGCAATTCATGTCTGCTCATTCTCCATTTGGAAAGAAAGCTGCCATGATGCAGAGGACAGAGCCATCCTCTCCCCACCCCTAATCCCAACAAATACCAAAATGATAAATTTTAATGAAGGGGTAAAATTATTCTTATCCATATCCTATTCCACCAATGAGCTTCACTGAAACAACATGGATTTAACTCTTTCTCTTACACCAACACGGAAATCAAAATGTATTTTAAGCTGAAAGAAAAAATGACTCAGAACAAAGAAAGGGAAAAAAATATAGAGAGCATGTTTTAAAACAGATTATATTACTACAACAGTAAGACACATAGACCTGTGACCTCGATTTTAAAGTATGAAGTACTAACTCTGACATATGAAAAATTAAAAGAAAAACATTTATTTTAATGCTAATAAACTTATTAAAATACATATTTTTGTAGTTAAGTACTATTGCAAAACTAAATATTTGCTAATAAAAATCAAAAGAATACAGTATAAATTTTCAAAGTTATTAAAAAGAAATTTAATGCCAAATAATAAATTTTTTCCTGCCCACTTATTTATGGCCTGAAAAAAGGGTTCAAAAAAATCTTAGAAAATCTCATAGGAGAATACGAATATAGCCTCCAAACAGAAGCAAAAGTGAGGGTACGAAGTTCTGGAGTTGTTCTTACTAGGATTCTTTGTATATTTCAATGGCATTAGTATATTTCAAGTAGAGTTTGTGTATTTTAAGTGCAGTGTATGTATTTTAGGTTTAGAGTATTCACCAACGAGTGTCTGTAGTTGTACTACAGTAAAACATAAGGTCATCCTAACAGTTGAGTAGCTAAAATTCTCTTAAATTCTGTCATATACTAAATTCTTCGTAGTGATTTATTGACTTGAGGCATAGCATAGTGCTAGCATGCTTAATTATTTGGACTTTTACTATCAAGGATTTAGGATATTTTCAGTGTGGAGAAGGGTTTCTCTGGGAGCATAACTGATGTAGGAGCCAGGATGAATATTTCCTGCCCAAAATGTCTTTGTGAGTGATCCTGCCACTGAAGTTTATTCTGTGAACTCTGAGGAGGGCAGCCATTAGAAAAAAATATGATTTTGTTAATAGTATGGTTTCCTTAAAAAGAATAACTGATGTAGGAGCCAGGATGAATATTTCCTGCCCAAAATGTCTTTGTGAGTGATCCTGCCACTGAAGTTTATTCTGTGAACTGAGGAGGGCAGCCATTAGAAAAAAATATGATTTTGTTAATAGTATGGTTTCCTTAAAAAGAGTATTGTGATAATAATAGCATTTGTCAATAAAACTCAACATGCAGTAAAATTGTAAAATTGCACTGACTAAATTCAGTGGGCATCATGGGTTATGACATTCCTCTCTGAGAGAGAAGGCCAGAATTTCAATGGTGCCAGAAATTAAGACCTACAGAAGTGTTAGGTCATGGGAATGGCCTGGTCTACAGTAGGGAGGGGAACCCCTGATGCCCAAAAGGACCTTTGATGTTTTGCCCCCTCCAGGCTCTGCCTCACCTCTACTTCAGATCTGAAAGGGAATAACCTCCTAACCAACCTAATTGGTGGTCCAGCACACTCCTCCTGCTGTTTAGCTCCAATCCTAATGAAAAAGGCTAAATAATTCAGCTCTTTCATAGCTGTCTCAAGCCTGGCCTCTGTGACTGCCTCGGTCAGCAGGCTGGCCGACCTGCATAGCCCTTGCCACCATCCCCTTACTTCACTGGGATGGGTTTCAGCATCCTTAGACTACGGTCTCCTCATTGGGTACTTCCATTAGCCCCTGCCTGGTGCCAAGCAAACAGCTCTCTTAACACTCAACAAGCCCAAATTATTAAAGCACCGTAAATTACACCCCATAGCCACCTATGCTTGACTGCCTCCTCCCCTCACCTTGTTCACCCCCTTCGACCCCATTTGAACGACAGTTCTTCACAGTACATTCTTAACGAGGTTATTTACTCTGCATGCCCAATGAGACTGTGCCTTATGTAATAAGTTCTTGGCTTTGAGATATGCCCGAGAGGGCAGACTTTTCAACAGCTAAGCGAATTAACCTTTTAGCTGAAGACAGCCCTTATTGCTAGATGTGCTTTCATAGCTCAAGTTTGTGACCATTAAGAATGTCACAGTAATATATGGAGATTTTTACATCTACATATAGATCAGTTTCACAAGTGAGAGTAACCAAGGGTGAGTAACAATCTACGCCAGCTGTGTCATTAAGAACACCAATTTATTTTTTAAATGGCTCTGTATGGCCAACTGGATTATTTATGAAAATGGGAGAAAGGAGTGACGGTGATAATCAAAGTCCACTTGCGATTTCAAATCTCATTTGGATTAGTTCGACCTGCTCTTTGTCTGCTAGAGGGAAGGAGAAAAAGAAAATAGGTCAGAGAGTGGACACACTAGATACTCAGGATATTGAGATGCTTGGGGAGTGGGAGAAAGTGTTTGTTTTATAAATGTTTACTGAGTTCTTTAGACTGATTTGACACAGGTAGGACTTGACACAGGTAGGTGTTCAAAAAATTCTAATTCCTCTCACCCTCAGTGGTTCCTGCCTTTCTGTTTGTATTCTGAATGTGTTCACTCACGTTGACAGCTCCTGCATCCCCAATACCCAGATGCTGCCAGATGTTCTCTCTCGCTCTCTCTCACACACACACAGACATACACACATGCAGTCTCTGCATGTTAGGATCTATACACAGAGGGGACACTCCTACAACCCTAACCATGACCCTTCTGTCCTCTTCTCTTCCCCTTTTGCCCAATGTATTTTCACTTGTTACTTCATGTCATGGAGTAGAGGGCTTGGTCCCAGTGATGGGCATTGAGAAAGGAGGAAGAGAGACAACAGCAAGATCAAGGCTTTAAAACTTGGTGGAGATAAAGAATTTTTACATTTGGAAGGTACCTCTTGAATGTGGATCAATGGTAGTTGTATGCTGCCCTACTTTTGATGACATTTGGAGATACAATCATGATTGCAGGGTGAAGTAGAGTAGAAAAATCAAACACAAAGCATGAAAACAGTGATTTCACAACAGTATCACGTACTCCACCGAGTGTAAACTCTAGCATGCTGCTATGGAACCCTCATTTACAATGGAAAAACCCCCACAGACCCTTGAATTCTCTCAACTTTTACCTGCCCCTCTACAGTAAGCAGGGTTTTAGAATTAAAGGGTTGCTGAGAGGAGGGAAGGCCGGGCTGGTGGAAAGAAGAAATGACAGCTCAGTGCTGCTGCGGGGAAGGGACTGTATGGGGGCTGCCTACAGGTTCCCTGGGATTCGTCTGTAATTCTCTCACTTATTCTCCTAATAAAGAGAATAAGTGAGAGAATTTCCAGCTAAAATAAAAACAACCATGGTTTCCCTAATTTCTTTCAAAAATTTAGTTAATGTATAGAAATCTAAGTTTTCTTAAATCTTTGGCTTCTGCTGCTGCTTGTCTACGTTAGACAATCTAGTAATCTGGAACAAGATGTTGTATAATTTAACCCCAAATGACAGCATTTTAATTTCAACAGATTGCCATTGCATGGTGCTCTGAGAGAGCTCGTTGCCACCCCAAGTTCTGCCGTCTTGGAAAGTAAGATATAGTCACCAGCCACAAATGGTGGAGTTAGAGCCCGTGTTTTATACTGATGCTCTTTGCTTACTGCCTCACTCATCCTCAGGAAGCCCCCCCCCCACCTCTCTGGATCTCATCTTTCACCGAGATTCTGCAAATTGAGATAATAACAATGAAAGCATGGGGTTGTTTTGGTGATTGTGTTTTATACTGATGCTCTTTGCTTACTGCCTCACTCATCCTCAGGAAGCCCCCCCCCCACCTCTCTGGATCTCATTTTTCACCGAGATTCTGCAAATTGAGATAATAACAATGAAAGCATGGGGTTGTTTTGGTGATTAGTTGCAATTATGCATGTTAAAACACTCAGCCCTTACCATGGTATGTGGCACATACACGTGCACCATATATGTTTTCCCTCTTTCCTTTCTTTACTTTTCCTGAACAAGTAGGAAAAGCACAAGTAGAGGAAACACAGCTTTTTAAGGCACTGTGATTTCTCTCAAAGTAACCCAGATTGGTGTTTTCAGACTTTCCTTAAATCTTACCTGAAAGCCCAACATAGAACAGGTAAAAGTGGAGCTTGGTTAGGGGTCTGGGGCATCCACTCTTCACTTCTTCAAGCGGCATTCACGTTGTGTCCTGTGTGACTGGTACCCCCAATTCCATGTAAGTAGTGATCCCATGAGTTGTGCACCGACGTATATTCCCTGGCTTCTCCGTGGGCTGTACCAACTCTGTGCCATTGCTGGCTTATTAGAACTACTCTCCCCATCAAGTTATTGATTTATCTGAGATTTTTAATGGCATCATATACTGAATTGACAAAGACTATAAATATCAGAGTTCTGCACCACACATTCTCTCTGAAACCAGGAGGAGAGAAGCATGTTCTCAGGGGATTCTGAAGCACCAAGTGTTTGGACCTGAGATATGCACAAAATTTCCTTGAGGCATTCATTGTGATAAAAGACATTTCATTTTTAAGCAATATGATCCAGCTATCAGCACATTTCTCAAGGATTATTGCTTGTCCTTCGATGTACACTGATGCCTGGGGTCAAGATGAACTAGGATACTTACTGAAATCCCTGGCATGTAGTGCATTTTCTGCTGATAATTTATAAACAGCAGACTTAAGTAGAAAGTTACCAAAAGAGTTTCTTGAATAACTGAGCCCCCTTATATGTGATCATTGATGCTTAAATCGATGGAGCATCAGCATCCAGAATATTAAATCCTTTTTACACAATTAGGTTATGTGCTTATGCATACTAACAAGTGTGAGTGTGGAATATTTATTTTCTTCCCAAGGATTATAAATTCTTTTGGTAGGTACTGTCTCTTTCTATTTCACTCTGTAATATGTGCCCAGAGGCAAGTGTTCTTTGTCAGAGTGTATCCTCCAAACAGAAATCGATGAAGTTAAAGGATGTCCTGAAAATTAAAATTGTTAAAATATAGAATGATAGGGCCGGCCCTGTGGCTCACTTGGGTGAGTGCAGTGCTGTTAGCACTGAGGCCGCGGGTTTGGATCCTATATAGGGATGGCCGGTGCGCTCACTGGCTGAGCGTGGTACGGACGACACCAAGCTGAGGGTTGCGAGCCCCTTACTGGTAAAAAAAAAAAAAAAAAAAAAAATTATATATATATATATATATTTTGTTTATGATTTGGGACAAACACTTAAATGGCTAATGCAGGAACTAAATTTTAAACCTAAACTGCAGTTGATACTATTTTGACATTTGGAAAATGTCCTGATGCTTTCATTCTATTTGTTTATTTGTTTGTTATTTGTTTTCCTTTTGCCCATCTTGTATCTATCAACTGAAGTAAAGGTTTTTTGTTTTTGTTTTTAAAGATAACCGGTAAGGGGATCTTAACCCTTGGCTTGGTGTTGTCAGCACCACGCTCAGCCAGTGAGCGCACCGGCCATCCCTATATAGGATCCGAACCCACAGCCTTGGTGTTATCAGCACCGCACTCTCCCGAGTGAGTCACAGGCCAGCCCTTGAAGTAGAGGTTTTGATATACAGGGCTAACAGTACCTTTGATGTTTCCAGCCCAGTCTATATCAGGCAATTGAACGAGGTGTAATACCTTTGGAAACTGATTGCTGGATCAGAGAACATTGAGCCTATTATACTCAGGAGGGGAGAAGGCCTGGGCATAGTGAGACAAGACGCGAGAGAAGGACAAAGAGAAAAAATTTCTGTGAATATGAATTTTCTGAATCCAGTGGCCCATAATACTGCACCAACTGTTTTCAGGTAGTCAGTGCCATGTTGTGGATCTGTAAGTTGACATCCATCAGAAAAATTACATAATGTTTTTTCTTTTCATCTGTATAACAAAATGTGAAAGCAAGGGCAATGCTTTGCCCTCTCATGGCTTAGTAATAAACATGTCATAATTGTCTGTTAGGCATCCCAGTTTGGCCTCCCACAGCTGTGGTAGATAGAGGCTGTGTGCTTCCTACTTCCAGTACACTGATTTGATAAATTGGTTATTTGCTTCCTCTACCTTGCTAACCACAGTGGATCTCGGTTCTTATATGTAAAACTGAGAAGTGATTTGAAGTGAAAACTACTATTAATAATCTATCATATAGATGGCCATGGGCTTTAATTCTTTCTGCATAATGCTGGTGAGGACTCTGAACATGTCTGGGAGTTTTCAGATATACAATTGATTTTATCACACAAAAGCATCTATGCAAAACTACACCCCACCGAGCTTCAATGTGAGTCTGTCTACACTCTTTTATAGGAACATAATTTTCTGGTATCTGATATTGCTAAAACAAGCATGCCATCAATTGGGACTGGATCATAGTTCTGTCACAGAGATATATATTTTGCGTGTGTGGAGGTATTATACCTCTACTATGAGTGGCAGTATATTTTAAGCAAAGACCTGATAATTGTTGTCAGTATTCTCATTTTGTAGATGAGTAAGTTGGATGCTATGTGGAAATAGTGCATGTCATCATTTTATATATAAATTACATGATTGGGAAAAAAGTGTAAGCTTTTTTTTCTGAGATTTTATTCAGAGGTAAGGAAAGAAAAGTAGAAACTTGCTCAGCTTATTAGCAAATAAACAGATTCAATGATAACTGGGCACTAATTAGGGGACAGGAATTCTAGGTTGGGTTGGGAAGTTAGCTGCCAGAGATTTGGATGGGGTAAAGGCAGGGAGAGAGCCATCCTCACAGTGTCTCACGGCCTCAGGGAAATCATGTACCCTCCTATCTTTTTTGCGCAGAGGTTGGCAATTCTTTTTCTTCAGGGTGAGAAAGAAATGTGTAGAACAGAAAAATGGTGTCAGGGAGCTACAAGCAACAAGGAAAAATCTGAAGGTAAATCTTTGCAGGTTGTTAAAGGCCCAAGAAAAGCCTGCTGAAGTGCTGGTGCCAAGTCTATGCTGTGGATATTTTGAGGCCCTAAGAAACTTCAATCCTCTGCAACAGAGCAAGTAACAATCAGAATAACAACAAAAACAATAAAAAGAGAGATAGCAACGTCAACAGTAGTAGTAGTGATAGCTGACAGTTATGGAGAAATTTCTAGGTTACTGTGATAAACATTTGATATGCCTCATCTTTTTTAATACAGTAGTCACACAAAGACGATAGGATTATCATGCCCATTTCACAAATGAGAAAATTAATGTGGACAGAGGTTAAATAGCTTGCTTAATGTCACCCAATTAATATTAATAAGTTAAGCTTTATCAAGAAAAAAACCAAATTGTTCTTAGGTGTTTGTAATACTGTAATTCTTTTCTGTCAGAGTAAAGCAGTGATTCTCAATCTTGGCTATATTTCAGGATCACTTGCGGAGCTTTAAAAACTGGTGCCTGACTCCACCCTCTGACATTCTTTAATTGATCTGGCGTGCGATTTTGGATTTTTAAAATCTCTTCAGGAGATTCTAATGTGGTAGCCAAGGCTGACAATCAGAAGTACTTTTTTTTTCTTTAGACTTTCATTTTATTTCATCACTTAATGTAATTCTAATTTGTGAACATTTTATTTATTGTCTGATAACTCATTTCATTTATCCCTCCCAGATGAACATAGGCGTGTCAAGGCACAAACCATGTCTATCTTATTCACTTCTGTATCCTCAGAATCTAGCATAGTGCTGGATAAATGGGAATGAGTAAGTATCATCCCTTTTTGAAAACAGTTCATTATCAACTAGAAAGTATTTGTTCTTCAGTTTTTATGGGCAACATATAACACATTTATTGAAATAGTAATTTAGTCAAGGCGCAAGGGGTGATGGCATTTTCTACTGATGGGTGGCCACGTAAGACAGTCAGGTGGAGGAGGAGATGAGGAGGAAGAGAAAGAGCCAAGCCGGCAGTGTGGAACTGTGCTCCTGGGAGGAGCATTCTTCACACAGGATTTCTCAGGATAAGTGGGCTTTTATTTGCTTTAAAATGACATTTTAAACTTTAATCCAAATTTTGATTCAAACTCTTAAAATCAATGTAAATGAGGAATCTTGATGAACAGTGCAGGATGGATGAAGACAACCTGGAAAGGGAAACTTTGATTTATTTAACACTGCAGGAAAAGAATCTGCTTTCATAAAGTGTGGGTTGGGTTGGGCTGGGCTGGGCTGCACTGTGTGTGGGATCATCAGAAACAAGGCTCTCCTGTGTCTACTTTAGTTTTGGGCTAGGTGATGAATACAACCAAAAGGCATCATTCAACCTGGAGAATAATTCAGCCCCCAACAGCTCATCAATGTGCTATTGCTTTGCAGCACCAAAATTTAATACATAGTAAATAATTTTTCACTGACCCAGAAGGAATAAAGATTTCTTTGTAAGAATATTTACCATTTTAAGGTTAACTATCATCACACCATTAATGCTTGATCATACACTTAATTTGAAATCCAAATACTGAAGATTTAAACTGAAATTTTATCCACAAAATGAAATGATTAACTTGGTAAGTTGTGATCTCTGCGTAGTTCCAATACCTATAAAGATAGGATGTGGAGGAGGAGTTGTAAGTAAAGCTAAGTGGGAACACATTGAGTCAGAGTATGTGTTTATATAACGAGTGTCACGGGCTATTTTTAATTTTATTTAACACATAATTTAATAATAGTATATACCAGGCTCTGTTATAATCATCTTACAAATATTAACTCATTAAATCATCATGTTAACTCTATGAATAGATACTATTGTCATCATCCCTATTTGACAGACAAGGAACCAAGGCACAGAGAGGTTAAGTAACTTGTTGAAGATCATGCAGTGTGTTAGTGATACAGTCAGGACTCAAACCTTGGTTGTCTGGTTCCAGAGCCTGTGCACTTAATCTCTATACTACATTACTTTCTGTATGAAACCACCTCCCAGATTCATGTGCTTTTTTTCTTAAACCCCAGGGTTTGCTTCCTAAAAAAAGAGGCCACTCTTGACACTTCAACTAAAGATGTTCCATATCCGAGAGGAAAATGGCATTTGCGAGACTGTTGAACAGTGACAAG
>NW_007731698.1:135992-139632 GCF_000696425.1 Galeopterus variegatus
TTTTTTTCTTAAACCCCAGGGTTTGCTTCCTAAAAAAAGAGGCCACTCTTGACACTTCAACTAAAGATGTTCCATATCCGAGAGGAAAATGGCATTTGCGAGACTGTTGAACAGTGACAAGTGGCACTATAGGTACATTCTGAAGGAATGGCTATTTGGTCATCAGACATGCACTTATCTGAACAGCCCTGTCATCCATGGTAAGAGTGGTTCAGACCAGAAAGGCCAAGTCCAATGTTTGTTTGCATCTGTATTAAAAGGGAAAGAAAACATACATGGGAAATTTCTGGGTGGATACAGAAAAAATGAGTGGCCTCTAGGAAGTGAGCCGAGGTGTTGTGAGTTGGTGCTCACTTTTCCTTATATATCTTCTGTGCTGGACAGCTTTTTTCCCCTTTCTTTTCAATACTGTGCAAATGTTAGTTTCATAATATTTTCAACTAAAAGGAATGCCACTCTGTATATGTACCAACTGAGGTAAGATTGGAGTCAGAGAGACTAGGTGGTCTTTGCAATAATTCATGTGGAAATTGTAAGTATCTGAGCAAAGGGTAGATGGGGACAGGGGTGTTTGGTTTGGGGGCTGTAAGGAGTTGGTGACCTGTGAGTTCTACAGTGTTGGGCTACATGCCAGCTGATTAGAAGGGAGGTGAACCTGGCAGGTTTCTACCATAGGCCATGAGTGCTAGTGATGACAGAGCAGATGGAGGCTGAGGAGATTTGGGAAGAAGGGGCACATGAAGTTTAGGACATGTTGCATCTGTGGTCCCTGTTGAGCATATGCAATACCAGGAGAAGCGAGATGCATGATCTTAATTCCTGATGCAGCATTGCTGCCTAATGCACATATACTTGCTGGGAATCTGGACCCTCCCTTGGATGGGCCTTATTTTGGCAACTTGCCTGTAGGACATGTCAGTAGAAGGTAGTTCACGCCTATCCAAGCTGACATTTTTGCATCATACACTTGTCTGTAAGTCTAACAGGAGAATTAGGTGTCACGAATTAAAATACATATGACTAAGCATTTTTTAAAGTTGTGGTTAATCAGATCATAACAGAGTTAAATGAATAAAATGTATACCTCTACTAATGTTTCTAATGCTAATCATTTACAGTTAAAATCAATATTTTTCTCAAAGTAATGACTCTAGATGCTGGATTATATCACTTAGGCATAAAACTTTCTGATAAATAGGCATTGGGAAGTGATTTCACATCTAATTTTTATTTTAGGAAAAGTGGAGAAGTTAAACGGTTTGGACAAAACCACATACAACAATTTATTATTTTATGTGGAAATAAAAGTTTCTTCAGTAATAAATGTGCACTGAAAACATTGTGAAAATATGAATTCTATCATACTGTATGAATTCTAAGAAGGCAAGAGAAATGATTGCTAATCAACTGTTGGATTAATGCTTATTATAACTAGTAACTTATATTTAGAATTTCCAAAATTATGATAAAGTAGAATTATGTATTTTATGTGCTATAGTACTTTGGGGCCCCTTGTAATTAATGTGTTACCATTAATAGAAACATCCTTTTAACAATATGGAGCTTAACCATTTTAGTGTTCTCTCATCTTTTGCTTCACTAAGAGGGTCTAAAATAAAGTTCTTTCTGCCTTCAAGGAAAAGGGAATTTGGAAAGTTTGTTTAGTGTGATAATTAAGGGTGTAAACTCTTGAGACAGACTGCACAGTTTCAAATCCCAGCTCCAGCACTTATTAGCTATGTGGCTCTGGGCAAATTATTTAATTTTTGTGTGTGACAATTTCCTAATCTATAAGAGGGGGTAAATGGTTGTACCTCCTCTGATACATGTAGGAATTAAATTAGTTACTACATATAAAACAATTAGGACAATGCATGCTGCCTTGGGTTGAATGTCCCCCCCAAATTTAATCCCCACTGTAACTGTTGAGGGTGGGAAATCCTCTTATGGTAATTGAAAGTTGGGGCCTTGAAGAGGTGATTAGATCGTAGGACCGTGCTGTAGTGAATGGATTAAAATGTGGTCATAAGTGTGGTTTGCGGGGCTTTAAAAGGAGACTGAATGAAGTCGGGTTAGTGTCTCTCCGTGCTCCACCATTTTCGTAATGTGATACTCTGCCGTCACTGTTGCCACCACCAAGGCTCTGACCTGATATGTTCCCTGGACTTTGGATTTCTCAGCCTCAGAAACTGTAAGCAAAAATTTTTTTCTTTATAAATTACTCAGTTCCAGGTATTTTTGTTATAAGCAACAGAAATGGACTAATACATGTGTATATAGTAAATGTTCAACATCATGAGATATTATTGTTAGGTTCTGGTTGGCTCAAGTTTTGGTGTAATGTGCTATCAAGGCCGATTTTCAAAGACCAAAGAGAAAGAAGAATAACTCACACTTGTGGAGTGCTTATGTGTATCATATATTTTTCCAGTCATTTTGCATATACTAAAGAAAAGGGAATTGATAGGCCTAGAAAAAAGTGTTAGATAAACATGATGGGGAAGAATATTCCCTATATCTAAAAGCTTCCCTAAGATGGCATGAGAGACCTTAGGGTCCTAGAAGAAGAATGGCCTTGGGTTACACTGGCTAGTAGCACAGCCCTGGGGGAACTGGGGTATTGCTGCTTCTGGGACAGTGGGATCATAAACACTTTTGTAAGAAGTTCCTGATGGAAAGAGTTTCATTGTGGAAACATGCAAGGCCCATCAAGAGTAGAGTCACTGTTGTGTCACACAGGATCTTTGTGGTCCTTGAGTCATGACCTGCATATAGGGCATCTGTCAGTAGTGGGCGCACCACCCACATCTGCGCAAAAGACTAGGCTAGCTCTCCATATTAACATCCAGGGAAGATTTCACTTTGTAGTAGCAGCTGGCATCTAGAGCAGTCTCCTTCCACCAGATAAGGTTCCTGTCCAGTACAGAGTCTGACCCAGTCCATGTGGACATCTATCCCCTCCTCACAACACTCAAACATATGTGAAAGACCAGAAAAGGGTGGTGGGCCCTGATTACTCAGAGGAGTGGGATGATGTTATTGTGGAGCTGAGTTGAACCATCTTAAAAATCCCTGAGCTGTGACAGCAACGAATGATCCCCACATAGCATTAGTATTCGGTTTGCTTTTGTGCTTATTTTAGAGACTTTAAAGGAGTATCCTATGTCCTATAGCAAGTCAGAAGAGGTAGATTCTATGCCTAGATTTCCCTAAATCTGTGTGAACCTATGTAAACCTAGGCAAGTTATTTAACCTGTTACCCATTTTCATCATCTAAGGAACCAAGGGGTTGGATTATAAAATGATGTAGAAAATTTGTAACAGTTTTTCTGACTATGACTCAGAACTTAATTTGATGATTTTGAATTTTTATAGAAGATCATGGTTAAATCTTTGAAGCAAAATTGTAACATAGCACTGTGCTTCACAGATAGATGGGGATGAGGGCCAATAAAGGAGAGGAACTCTGGGAGCAGCCTTTGGGGATGAGGGTGACTAATCGGTTAAGGGAGGAAAAAAAGGCTGGAGAATAAAAACAAGATGGCAACCGCTAGAGAAAGTAATTAAGGTCCTTACCCTCTGGTGACATCAGCCAGTGTTTTTGAACTCTGTGCCTTGGGGAGATTTTCAGAATGGTTGT
>NW_007731698.1:140025-151770 GCF_000696425.1 Galeopterus variegatus
CTGGTGACATCAGCCAGTGTTTTTGAACTCTGTGCCTTGGGGAGATTTTCAGAATGGTTGTTTTTTTGGACTAAACTCAACAATTTACAGCTCATTTCTGTTATCCTCGGATTATTTGAACTCCTTAACCCTAAGAACTTCAAGAAGAATAGGAAGCTATGCATTAGACACCGGGACAAAAGGAAAAAGATAGAAATAGGAGCAGAAATAATTTCTTAGCTTCCTGGTCCCCTGTGCTTGGCTCAAGGATGGAGACTTTCACAAGTCTAGGCATACATTCTTTAGGGAGGAATGTGGCTTGGAATGCAGAGATGCTACTCACTTCTTGGGGACGTGGTTGTAACTGTCTGAGAGGCACATAACTGTGACCTTTGAAGAACCAAGGTGTAGGAATGGATCTCAGGTGACAGATATCATGCCAGCCATAGCAATTGTGACTCTCCCAACATCTGTGCATCAGAGCCAAACCATCCTCTGACTAGTTTCTCTTTTTTAGAGCACCAGAAGAGGGTATTTATCTCTCATTGGTTTATTTCTTCCTTAAACTAAAAATGGAAAATGCATCTAATTACTTTCTCTTACACAGTGATAAAATTTTTATAAGCTTAAAGACCCTTCCTTCCTTCCTTCCTTCCTTCCTTCCTTCCTTCCTTCCTTCCTTCCTTCCTTCCTTCCTTCCGTCTTCATTTCCTTCTTTCTATTTTTTTTGGTTTCAGTATATAAGTAGAAAGTTATCTTTTGATATATAACACTAACTTTTTAGATTCTTAACATTGTTATGGTACTTTTGTTTTTAACAAAAGGGGGAGATAAAAAATCTAAAGAATATTTCCTTACCTATGCTAAAATCTCTTTTATATTTTCTTTACTCTAAACCTCTGAGGCAGAGGTTCCCAACCTTTCTCAGATCATGGTGTCCTCAGTTTTTCAGTATATTTTCACAGCATACTTAAGCTGAAAGAAAAACCTAACAGTTCTGTTTACTAAGTAGTTAGGGCCAAACAGTTTAAGTATTTATATCCAACAACTCAATAGCTGTATAAAAAATAATAAACATGAATTAAAATATATTTTATTCTTAACCACAATTACTTACTAATGGGATATGACTGACACAGCCTACCTTCTCAAACCTTGAAATAAGACTGAATCACCCTCACTTCCTGTTGCATATTGATTTTCACAATAGCTGTACTTGCTTTTTTATCACAGCAACTGCCCAAAACCTAACTTTGCAAAGATGTGACCATCAACAAAAGGAATATAGCGTGGTCTAATGTTGAAAGTATAAACTATTTTGAACTAAGACTTTGTGCTATGTCTAAAAAATGTCAAATAAAATAATTTTTCCCTCAAATATTTAAATTACCTGTTAAAGTTACTGCACCCTCCCAGGGTGCCTTGGTTCACAGTTTGGGAACCATGACTCTAAGGTTAGATAATCAGAAATGGAATTTAAGGAAATTCCCACTGCAGTAGAGTTAGGCAGCTAACAACTTTCCCATGGACTGTCATTATCCAGATGGTGGAAAGTTGAGAAATTGCAGTCAGAGCAACCGGGAAGGCAGGTGTGTTACTAGCAGGGAGGAAAGATGATGGCTCTCTTGGGAAGGATCTGAGAAAAAATCCTCGGCTAATTCTAATTCTAGTAATACACTGAAGGTCTTAGGAAGACAGAGTCAAGTTCATTCCAAGAGCCCCACCTCAGTGCTTGCTGGTGAGGTGAATTGATTTTACACACGTAAAGTCCCCAGGTAGTCTTAGTGTCTACACAGTTTCACAATGTAATGTTTGATATATGCATTGTATAATTTTTTCTGCTACTTAAACTCATTGAGGAACCTCTGTGGAGTGTGAGTCTCACACCTGCATTTCATATAACCCCAAGAATGCAGGAATAAGGGCAATATGCTATCCGTCAGAGTTCTTTATGGAATTTAAATGTTACGTCTTAATGATATTTGCTGTTATAGAATAGCATTTCCCAAAGTGTATTCCATGGGAATTAACTGATGCTATTTGAAAATAATGTTCTATGGTTAGGTTTGTTTGATGAATATTGGGCTAAAACAAATTAAATAGGGCTTCACAGAGTCTTTCATATGTTATATACATCATGAAGCTTCAAGAGAAGACATAATAGCATCATGTGTTCCCCAAGCTTCATTAACCAGGAAACTCTTTATATTGAAAGAAACATCTTATGGACTCACGTTTCAAAGAATACACTTGGGGAACATATATCCATAAAATCTTTTTAACTTGCATTTCTTTTGAATTAATATTTGAATTTGTTGATCAGGTCTCTGATTGATCTGATATTGTCCTCTAGGTCAGGATTAGAACTTGAACACTAACATTATATCTATGGGAAAGTACAATGTATTTTACATCAGTTCTGTTGCTTACTAGTTTTCAGTAATGCAGTATGGTTAAAGTATGGATCATTTGTGTATTGTTATTGGGTTTCCAACATATTAATGCTGAGTTATGTCTGTAGCATAATTCATAATTTATTTACAATGTCCTTGCAGGTGAACTCTTCTAGTTACCAGAGTATAACAATGCATATTTATTTCTAGGCATCTGTAAGTCTCCAACCTATTAATACATGTATATTTTTTCCCTTTAAATTCCTAATTATATGTTATGTCATATAAATTTGGGCCCCCCCATTAAAAAAAAACCTCTCTTCCCTTTCTAGGTTTTGGATAATTTGGGGGAAAAAGCAGAACATGCGGAGACCAAAATATCACAAAATGTAATAGATACAGTTTAAAGTCTGTTAGCTAAATGGTCAGGTTTAGCTGAACACCAGCATTAGAGAGAATTCACCATTCAGTTCCAGTTAGCATTAGAGTGAGGCAGGCCTCCCCCTACACCATTTATGCCAAATGCGTGCTTTCCTAGATAAAGCGAGTTCTGCAAAAGAAGGGTGGGGCTGAGCTTTGCATACTTCTTATACTCCCCAAATTTACTGATCTCTTGGAGTAGCATGAGTCTGGGGCAGCAAGAGATCCAGGATTACACTGACTAGCACCCCTCACTGGAGGGAAATGTCAAGAGGAAGGAAGAAGTATTTCCCAGTAACATCTGAGAGTTAGTGGAGAAGGCTCAGGGAGTCCCTGTTTGGTGGTGAGATCACCCTGACACTGTTCAGAGATTTCTAATTTATGACTAAATGTATTTGTAAATGTTACATTTTGGAAAGGTTGCTTTTATAATTCCAAACTCTTTCAGAAAGCAGTTGTGTATCTAATCTTTTGTTTACAGTGGTGGATAAGGACCTATTCAATCTACATCAGAAAAAGAACAAGCTCTAACCACAAATAACTAAAATGAAAAGAAATGGAAGTTACCGCCTTGTGCTTATAAAATGACGATCATGAAATTTCACTCTATTTGGCTCCATGCTTCTCTTTCCCACAGAAAGGATGCCCGGCCTGGAGTTGCTGAGAAAGCTCAGAACAACACGACACCACGTGAACACCGTGGGCTCTGGCACTTGGAGTCCAGCGCTCTGGGGCTCATCCCAGCTCAGGCCACACCTGCGAGGGGACAAGGACACTCTTCTTTAGGCTTCCACTCCATACAGAGGAGTTAAACTATTTAGGACTAGTTTGAAATTAGCCACGCCTCTCTTTTAAATGAAAAGAACAGAAGCTGGCGAGGATGATTTGACAGTACAACGGCAAATTTGCAAGGACTTTTGATGTAAAACATCTCTGGAGTAACTACAACTACGAAGAAACCCTTGCAAAGTTTGGTTTCCAAGTTAGGAATTCAGGGCAAGTTAAAAGATGAGCCTGTCCAAACCTGGAGTAGGAAACCAGGGTTAGAAGCTGCATTTAAGTTGTTAACACTTAATAACAGATAAAACTAGTAGTAATCCAGATATTTGTATTTCTTTAAACTTTATTTTAATTACACATCTTTAAAATACAGAGAGATCAAAAATATTGTTCAAAACAAATGTTAGTGGGCTTTATATTGAGGCTTTAATTTTTTTAAGTGAAAAGAATTATTAAGGAGCAAAAGCATCCATTCTTCTCTCCTCCCTTTTTCCTTCTGTTCAGTTCACCACATTTATGGAAAAACCAAATATCCAAATTTTGATAACCATGCAATCCTCTTCTTTCTGACAGTTGCATATCCAGATAATAGGCAAAATATTTAAGAGAAAATGGATATGATCTTGAGTGCTGAGTTTTCTGTCTCAAACATATACAGAGAAGATATATGACTATATAGTAGGACTAAGGGTTTATAGAAATTGAAATACCAGACATGTAGCCATAATTGAAATATTTAAGAGAAAATGGATATGATCTTGAGTGCTGAGTTTTCTGTCTCAAACATATACAGAGAAGATATATGACTATATAGTAGGACTAAGGGTTTATAGAAATTGAAATACCAGACATGTAGCCATAATTATTTTTCCTGGAAAATCTAGAGAAAATTGATAGATTTTATTAAAGAAAAGTAAAAAATTTTAAAAGGGATTTCTTTAGGTAAAATATTTTATTTAAAAAGTCTTATTTAAAGTAATACAGGGAAGGGATAGCAATTTAGGACTTGAGAAAGTCCATATCTGAAGGAGTGAAATCTGAGAGTGCAAGGTTGCTTCGGGAAGGAGGAAAAGTGATTTTTTTGCTGCCTAGACTTGAATGTAGCAGTGGTTAATTTTGGAAAGTGAAGGGTATTATCTGAAGCAGAGCTTGACTCATAGGGGACTGGAAGAGAGCTGGGAGGAACAGAGCCTGCACCCAGCACAGCTGAGGAAACCTCAATTCTTATACACACTGGTCAGTGACACACAAAATCAAGCATGAAAACAGGAAAAAGTGGTCTTGAAGCTGAGGCAGTCCAAGCCACCCACGATCTCTTTGAAAAACTGTCAGCATTCACCTCAGGAAATGACCCTTCACATGTCTTGGTCACATTCTGGATGGCAGCCCAGAAGTGGGGAATCAGGGAAGGTGATTATAAAATTCAGAACTTGCTTAAGGAAGGCCACATTCATTTGCAAGTTCAGTACTAAATTGGTTCAGTGGTGGGGTGGGGTGGAAGTGATGGGGAGGCATGCAAAGGACAGTTGTCATAATGGTGATGTGTCTTTTTTTAAAAAAAGTTATGCTTAAAGAGCCTTTAAGAGTTTGTTTAGACCGACAGAAAAGAACTTTTAAAATGCTTCAACTTTGATATATTAGTGGCATGACATGGGATAAAATTGATGGAAATGTTAAATCTATGGGTGCTCAGTGCTCAAGATAATAAGTGAGTCAGAAAATTAACTTGGGATACACATTACCCCCCACCCAGTCCAACTAGTACACTTTGCAGTTATGGAACTCACATCTTAGAGAAGTTCTCTTTCCAAAAACCTTGCCATGAATTTATAGAACAGCCAAGACTAGCACCCGAGTTACTTGTCTTTGCAATTGGTGTAGTCCTTGTTCTAAAAGGCCTAAGACAATAGTACCATAACACTGCATTACGGGCTAATACATGGAATCTACAACAGAGGCCACAGAAGTTGACCTTTTGCTGAATAAGAATAAATTTGATTGCAAAGTTCCCAAGTTCCTATAGATTTAAAGGTAATACTTTAAAAGGACTTCTTTGGATAATTTTATAGAAAAAAGTTTAAGAAACACTTAAACCACTTTCACCAAAGTTAAATAGAAAATTCTTTATGAGTGGGTCAAACAGGTCATCTGGAATAGTGGTATCTTATCGAACAAGATAGCATTTCTGCCAAACCCAATCAGTTTGCATTGAGCTTTAACTGTCTTTGGCTGAAAGTGAAAACTAAAAGCACTCTGTACGCTTGTGGTTAAATCATAGGGGTATTCATTTGTGTGGATCTCTGGATCTTCCAGTAAATGTGTCTTAAATCATAGCTTTGGATTTGGCAGGATAGCCCCAAGGACCCTGACTTTCACTTTGGGTTGGGATATGAATTTTGTGTGAATAGGAAGCACTCTCATGTTTGGCTCATGCAATGGACCCAGTGCATACTAATGAATCCTTTCCCTCCAGGCATCAGACCAAATTGCCAAATTGCAGGTTTTCTTTAAGGGAAATTCCAGCCTATTCATATTTACTTCTGTTACTTTTTACTCAACTCTAAGAGTTTTGGTTTTAGTGCTTGTGAATTGCAAGGCTGTTCATAATTGGCAATTAGTACAAGAGGGAACTTAGGACTGTCATGGAAGGTGATATCAAAGTCAACTCAGGACTTTCCGTGATGAAGCCTTGAGGAGATAGTAAGCTGAGGAAAAGAGGAGGATAAAGAAGAGGAAGTGGAGGGGGAAATAGGAGAAGGAAAGGAGAGGTGGGGGATGAGTGGAAAGACACAATAACTGTGGTAGTATCAGTGCATAGTTCACTAAGTATGGTAGGAATGGACGATGGTACTCCCTCCCTTTGTGGTGTTAGGCATGGCCTTGTGGCTTCCTTAGGTAATATACGAGTGGACATGAAGTGCACCACTTCCAGGGAGAATACAAAGAACCAGTGGCTCTCCCCATTTCCTTCTTTCAGCTGTAATCATAGAAGAATCTGTTGAGGTGAAGGCCCGTTAGCTTGATCCCTGAGTGACAATGACGAGCAATAGTCCCTGTGCTGACCTGCACTGGACATATTGTGTAAGCCAGGAAATAAACTTTTTGAGATTTTGATCCCATAGCATAACCTGAATTATTCCATCTAATAGAGAAATTAGGACCTGGAAAGAGGGAGCTGGCATAACAAAACTATGAAATAGGTCGCATTGGCCTAGTTGCTGGGAAGAGGATGGCAAAGAATCTTGCTAGAGGCTAGAACGACGGTGATTCATATTATATGGTGGCAAAACACTCTGTGAAAGTATCGGTAGCATTAACTTTGAAGGCAAGTCATTTACATAATACATTTGTAACCTTAGGAAAAGAGACTGAAAACAGAATCTTCACAGCATGTGTTAGTTGCTATTGATTGTGCCTGGCCAGCTAAGGAAGGAACTGACCAGGGCAAGCAGGAATAAAAGGGAAGAGAGGGAGTCCAGAAATTTGGAGACTTGGAAGAGACAGCTGCTTTTAAAACCCAACTGGTGAAAGAGAAAAGTGGGTAACAAGGGTTGATTACACTCACCCTCATGGTAAATAGTGAATCAGAGTGTGGTTGTCTTGTTAAAATCTTTGGATAGATTAAGATGTCTTGGGATAAGGGTCCAACTGATGGGGCAGTACCCAGAAAGTCCTTTCACTTGGGTAAGATGTCATTGGGAAAAGAGAAAAAAGGCTTGGATCTTGTTCTGTAGTATGATAGACCTAAGGTATCTGTAATTAATATGGGGTGGGATGGGGGGAAACACACACACACACACACAAACACACACACACACAGCATGTGCTAGTCAGCCAGAGTCAGAGTGAGACAGAGGAAGAAAGAGAGAGAGAGAGACAGAGAGAAAGAGGAAGATGGAGGTATGGGAGTGAGAAAGCAAAGACATGCATCAAATCTGAGAAGTGTCTGGAAGAGAACTATGGGCATAGCTGTTGGCACAAGGAGCCTACAGACCTCAAATGGTAACAAAGTTAAGTTTTTAGGAGAATCATATCATTATAAGAACCGCTAGCCTGAACTATGGGAAACTAAAACTGTTGAAGACCTGAAACAACTTTTGGGTGGAAGTGAACAGAGAAAGTTGCTCAGTCCTCATTGATGCATGTTCTTCAACATGTTAGAGATCTCCAATCAAGACAGCACAAAAGGAAAAACCTTTTAGTGGGTGAGAGCCAAGGGCCACAGTGAGCAAGGGCTGGAGCTCTCCAGCAAGGGCTGGAGCTCTCCGTGGAGAGCTCCTCTCATGGAGTGTAATTGGGACCTATTCAAGGAGTGCTCTCCACCTCTAGGGTGGCGGACCCTTGCTATGCCTGCCCAGAAGGACTTTAGAATTGCTGCAGACCAGTGACTACTGTGGTCTCCCATTCTTCCTCTTATTTCACTTCTGTATATTGGTGTGAATTGGGCCTACAACTTATCATCTTTTTAGTTCCTAGGTCTCCAGATCAAGAGGATTTATATCTACACCTTATATAGAGACTCCCACACACCCCCCAGAAATCTTAGACATGCTTCTACATGGAGAAAATGTAAATGGAGCCAAAGATTTAAGACCGATTAAGAAAAAATCATCCCAATTCATGTGACAGAAGAGGGCTAAGCTGTTATTATATTAGGAACACATACAAATCAATAAAGAAAAGCCCAAAAGAACAATAAAATGATGAGCAAAGGATATGAACAACTAACGTGTTAGTCCGGGTCTAGTGAGAAGTAGATGCCAAGATGGGATTATGTGTATAAGGGGAAATGCCTTTGGGAGGACATGGAGAGGAAGCTGGTAGAGGCTGGGAAGGTTGCGAAACCACCAGGTGCAAGTCCGACCCTAGTGAGGAAGAGAGAAAGAAAGGTTGAGTTTCAGGAAACTTCTGCAAGGTTGTCGGGGAATCTGTGGGCCAATGTCACCCTCTGAGGAGTCTTGTGTCTCCCAGGAATGAGCTTACCTAATATCCCTGCCATGCTCAGACATTGGCTGGGAGCAGAGGACAGCAGCTGGGACCCTTGGTCAATTATGTTCTCTCTAGCTGGAGGTCTGCCGGACACAATCTAATGGTTATCACTGTCAGCTTCGACAAAGATATGAAACACATGAAGTGATAGAAAACCATTTTCATAATAAATGGATTTCAAAATAAAACAATGACAAGGCCATTCTTTTTTCATCCCTCAATGTAGGTAAAGATGAAAAAAAAAAGATACTACACTCTGTTGACAGAGATGTGGGAAACAGCATTCATCCTTCAGTTAGGAGAATGTAAATTGGTATAACTTTTCCAGAAGACATTTTGCTCTATCTCTCAAAATCACAAATACATATACCTTTAGCTGAGAAAGTCTATTTTTCTAATGCATTCCATAGATACATTCAGACATGCACAGAGAAGTATATCCTAAGATATTGTTTAAACAGTGCTTGTAATAACAAAAGATTGGAGACAATGTAAATGCCCAGCAGTAAGAAACTGGTTATATGAGTATATCTGTCCGTAAAAGCAAATATGTGCTTTTAAAATAATGAGGCATGTAATGATAAGACACACTATCTGCGATATATGTTGAAGTTAAAAAAGAAGATGTAGAACAATGTGTAAAGTATGCTAACATTTGTGTTTTAAAATGAGAGGGAATCCTATCTACATGTGTCACTTGTATATGCCTAGTGTCCCTCTGGAAAGTCACATAAGTGCTGCACCTGAAAGGGGATTTTAGGGGACAGGAGTGGGAAGGAGACATTTCTAAAGGCATTTCTTTCAGTACAATTTGAGTGTTTTACCATGAATATGTACGACAAAAGAAAAAAATTAACAATTAAAAATAAATAATATGATAAAAAATGTTTCTTCCCCTTCTGCCACCCACAACTACCATATGTCAAATTCATTTCTTATCATCCTGTTAGACAGCCATGGAGAGCTGTCCTTGGCTGGCATCAGTACATATTATTAAGTTAAAAAAGAAAAAAAACTTAAATATTATTTCAGCCACATGAAAATCTTGTACTGGGACAATTTTTCCCACATCAGGAAGATTTGCCTTCTACCAGAATCTGGCCTCTAAAATACAGTGCTGTAATAGAGAAATCAGAATACAGTGTGATAATCAAGTTTTAGAGCATGATTTTAAACTTTCATTTATCACTTGGCAAAAGATATTTTGAAACAAAACCAAACTCCATGTTTCTCTTGGAGGTCACTCATTGGTATGAAATCAGGCAAGCTATTAATGAAGACCACGCTATGATACAACTCCCACTGTTTTAAAGGAAAATCAGAACAAGAAACATTATTTTGTATATGTTTAGTACATATACAGTACACTATTTGTATATTTTTAGGCCTATATTCTGGGATCTCGTTTGCATCTCTGACATATGGTATTCCAGAATCACACAACTGAAGGGATCTTAGAGATCATCTTTTTTTCCCCCCCTTTATTTTGCAGTTGAAAAAACTGAGGTTCAGAGAGATTACAATATTTTTCCTAAGGTCACACAGCCAGAAGAAAAACCAAACTTTCCCACTTTCTGGCATCAGAACACTTAATGTGAACATGGCCCCAGCTTCACAAATGCAGTGTCTCTGACCACATTACCCAGAGGCCCAGGAAATGCCTTAGGTGGGATTCTTGTGTATACTTTCTTTCCTGCCACGTGCTTAGACCTTCTCAGACAGAGGGCCTGTTGGTAAACATTTGCTAGAGAGCCAAATAGCAAGGTTGGCATGAAGAATTGAGATTGCTCATTTTTCTCCTTTTGAAAATTTCTCTTGAGCCTTTTTTCTTTCTTCCCATGATTACCATATGAGTATTGATTTTAATTAGTTCTGTCTATTAAGATTCCCTTAGGTTCAGAAGCCAGTCTGGTAATTAACTGTTCAGCTTTCCTCTTGCTGGCAGGATTGTTAGGTGAGTTACTGCTATCTCCGGTCAAATACTAGGATCAATGTTCCTCTATGGATCTATCCTTAAGAGTCCAGACTCAAATGGAGTTCCTGTCTCAGGTGTTTTTCCCTATTTTGTTAGCAGTCATGGGCATAGGGAAAGGAGGCTCTTCAGATGGTATGACTTTTTCCCTAATTATTATGGCAAATACCCTTGAATCAAAACCTCCAAATGGTATGTGTGTTGTTGGCACGTAATATGGTGATGTCCGGAAGCTTGCCTGATATCAAAAACTGGTGATGGGATAATGTCAAACTGTGTCCCTTTGTATTTCCTAAAGGAACATGACACTTTTGTTGGGTGCAGTAGGGCCTGAAACAAAAGTTTATAGTTAGTGTTTCCTTATGCTTTCACTTCATTCTAAATTCTGAGAATGGTAAAGATTGCATCTCAGTAATTTATTGGATATATGAAATCTAATCTCCAGAAAATGTCTGGGATGTTTGGACTTTTAGAATAAAATTTCTGAGTCAACTCCTAATGTGCATATTCTGTATTTTTTGCAGATTTTAGTGACCAAATTTGTGTTTGGGTTTGTAGTTACAATACAGTAGATGTTCGGGATAATGCTAGTAATTCTGAAATTTGTTTGTAGATAGTAAATTAATTGGATGGGAGCAATACAACAATCCTTTCAGATTAAATCAAAATCCCTGCCATTTTCTGAGGCCTATTATTGAGTGCAAGCTATTATTTTTTATGAAACAGCTAAGCAATTTAATGTGATGTTCAAAAGCTCTGGATTTTCTGTGATTAGGATGAGACTACAAAATTCCGAACAGAGAGTGAAGGTGGAAAGTGCTCAGGTCCATCTGCTCCTCACGTGCCAAGCACCCTTCCTTTATGACTGCTCTTCTCTCCTATGGTGTCCTGTCTGCCTCCACGGACTCTCTCTGGGGTACCTTGAAACCTTTGCAGCCAGAATTTATTTCCTGAGGTTGGTAGCCAAGACTCTCAGTCAAAACTGAGGATTTAGTACCCTTGTGATTTTGTTGTTGTTGTTGTTCTCGCCTGGTCCATTTGGGAGAGTTTGACTTGAATGGAAGTTGAAATTACATCTTGAGGGCTACAGCCAGAATGACTGGGTCAGAGAACTCAGAGTTATCATTATAAAACCAGTGATAGGATGGCCCAAAAATGGCGGCGGGTCTGGAGCGCCCGCGTCAGGAAACAGCGCGATCCTGAGAGCTGTGT
>NW_007731699.1:0-9240 GCF_000696425.1 Galeopterus variegatus
CAGTTAGCTCAGCTGCTCAGAGCACAGCTAAGGCCACAGGTTCCCTTGCTGGCCAACTGCCAAAAATTAAAACTTTTCATTATCTCCTCATTGTAGATATGAAGTTTAAATTGTCCCCAATCATTTATTCTGCATCTTTGTTGAAAATTCCATCCTCATTGGAAGACTCTTTGTCATGTAGCTTCTGGACCATGTTTTTCTTGTGTGTAGCATTTAGGGGCATATACGTATCCCTAAGCCAAAGTGGCTTGAACAGAAAAGACCCTCCTAGAAAATAAAAGGGGAAATATTAATTCTGCATTTCCCCTGCTATCTCTGGGCACAGCAGTGAATCCTTCTCAAATTTACCTGTGAGAGATTTTGATGTGAGCATCTCCACAGCAGAAATCCAAAAAAGCACTTTGGGAGAAAACACATGCACAAGACAATTAGTCATGCCATTTTCCATGTCTTCACAATGTACATCTCTGGTCTTATTAGGACTAAACGTGCACGTCAGTCCATAATCACAGTGAGCAAATCACTACAGACCAGGGACCTTCAAAAATATTTCATGCATGCTGGGCTTCCAGAAGCTCTCCATGTCTGTCCAAAAGGTCCTCACAATGTCTCTGGGGAGAACTGTGTATGCGGCATGGAGTACAGGCAGGACTTTCAGCCCCATATACCCCCTTGACCAAGTACCCTCATGCAGTGAACAAAATGCACAGCCACACTGGGCAGAAGTGTCTGCCATCTCCAGAAGCATTTTACACCAGTCCCCTTCAGACTCTGTCTCACAAGCGTCATCTGCTGGGGTGGGGGTGGTGGATGAGGTGCCTCTGTTTTCCAAGCTGCTTTATCCTAGAAGCTGAATCACATCAAGGAAAAGCCTGAGCTCATTAAGCCAGGTTATCTACTCCATTGATTTCAATACTGCAGGCTGTCACTGGTGAGTGAGTGGGTGGTGGAACCAGTTTAAAGGACACGGCTAGCACTAAAACACAAGATATTCTTTCTGAGTACAAACAGAATATGAAAAAATCAGAGTGCGTTGTTTCAGAAACTACCTGTGTCTATATATGTGTGTACTGATTCGTGACATAAAATGTAGCTCGCAGCCCAAGCACAGTAAAATCAGTGGAGAAATCCCCAGCTAGGAAAAGAATCAGCCTCTTCTGATATGCACTACAGTGTGACCATGGGGCAAGATATTTTCCCTTTCTCTTTCTTTGTTTCCTTATAATAAAAGGAAGAGACAAACTACTGTCTGAGGTCTCTCCTAGTTAAACTCTATGAGGTTTGGATAAAAGGAATAGAGAGTGAGGCCCGAAATCCAGTAGGACAAGAAGGTAAATTTTCCTGCCACTTTAGAGGAAGGTCTCATGTCTTCTACCTTCTATCAGCCTTGAATTACCTTAATATCGTGGCCTTCCTTATCCCTCTCCAGAGCTCCAAGGAGGCCTCTGGCTTGGCCTGGTGCCCACTCCCCACCAGAAGGAACAGGCACCACCAAAGCCTCTCCCCTCCACCCTTTCTTGGAAAGACAGCAGGTGCATCCTTACTGGTCACTGCTAACTCAGCTCTGCCTGGGGAGGTAATGTTGCTGGGGTCAGGCAGAGCCCTGGGTTAAGGAAGTATTCCTGCCTCTGGCAGTTTTCTCAATGCAAAATTAGGGAATTGAAATAGATACATTTTAAGTTCTCTAGTTCTAAATTTCTAGTTTAAAGATTTCCAGATTAATACTTACCTTGGGGATCGTTCTTTAACATCCTCTGATGCTGATTTATGAGAATAAATCTGTTTTGGAAAAAAACAGGATCATGATTATCCATCACAATGACTACTATCTCCAAATCTTTATTCATTCCTTTTCTGTATTTTAAGTCTTATCTACCTGGTGAAACAACTTTTGGGACTAGGAACTCTATCCTGCTCAATACTGGAAGTAATAGAATTCAGTAGGTGGCTAGGTACAAAATCAAGTGATCAGCGCACAAACCTCAATAGCTTTCCCAGGTACCCCCAATAACTAATTAGAAAGTGGAAGAACAATCCCATTTACAACAGCAATAAAAATGTTAAGTACCTAGGAATAAACTTGACAAAACACGTGTAAGATCTATGTGATGAAAACACTAAAACTCTTCTCACTGATGTTAAGCTATAAATACGTGGCATGAGATACCATGGTCCTAGAATGTTGTAAAAATGTCAATTCACAAATTAATCTACAAAGTCAATGCAATCTTATTCAAATCCCAAGACAGTTTTTTTTTTTTTTTTACAAAAATTGACCACTTGACATTTGGTAGAGAAAATGGGCAAGAATAGCTATGAATTGTATGAAAAAGAAGATCAAAGAGCAGGAGCTCACCCTACCAAATACATAATTCGAAATACGTTATAAAGCAACTGGAATTACGTAGTGTGATCCTGGTACTGGCACAGGAGAGAACAGAGTCTAGGTAGAGATGGTATTTTAGATCACTGAAGAAAGAATGAACCATACAATACACATTGTGTTAAAGCAATTGAATATTCATGAAGGGAAAAATAAGTTAGACTCTCTACCTCAACCATACTAAAAAACAAAGAAATAAAATTCCAGATGGATTGAAAAATACCAATAACATAATCCCCCCTGGCACAGGCTTGCCGGGTTGACCCCACGTCTGCTACCTGAGGTGCCACCTCAACTCACGCACAATGTCAGGTGGGCACTGCCCTTGCTGGGCTCTTCCTCGCCTCGTCTGTGCCCTCACTACTGACCAGCCCTCTGCAGATGGACATGTTTTTCTCTAGACACGTTAATACATCCAGTGGGGTTCTGCTCACGTCTGTAGACCAGGGACCTTACATCTCTGCCCTGCTCCATTATGTGTAGACCTTGGCATTTCTCTCTTGGATAGCCATGTTTTAAAAAATTGTCTACCACATTTTTAAGTCCGCAGGGAGGGGGAACACTTCACGAAATGGTGATAAATCTCATGCAGGGACTAGGCCCAGGAGGGCTGGAGTATTCAGGGATGGCTTCATGAAGAAAGATGAACTTGAGGCGGCTTTTGACAGACTCACAGGACTTCCACAGGCAGAGTGACATATGGGAATCTTAGATGGGCAAAGGCACAGACACAAGTAGGAATGGGCCTGGTGTGACTGGTGTGGTGGGGGCTGCTTTGGCTGGAATGGAGAGCTGCCATGATGGCAGAAAAGGTAAATGAGGTGGGTTGGTAGAGTCAAGACTGTCAGCTTCTTAAATCACTCTTAATGTGCCAGGACCTGCCTGCTGGGAAAAGTGATAAGCTATTTTGTAATTGAGTAAAAGGTAAACAGAGGCAAGCTCCAGGAATAGGCTCCTGTAAATACGGCATGCCTTAGAGTAGCCTAATGCAGGATTTGGCTGCAGGGCTTTACCTGAGCCTNCGTTGTTTCAGAAACTACCTGTGTCTATATATGTGTGTACTGATTCGTGACATAAAATGTAGCTCGCAGCCCAAGCACAGTAAAATCAGTGGAGAAATCCCCAGCTAGGAAAAGAATCAGCCTCTTCTGATATGCACTACAGTGTGACCATGGGGCAAGATATTTTCCCTTTCTCTTTCTTTGTTTCCTTATAATAAAAGGAAGAGACAAACTACTGTCTGAGGTCTCTCCTAGTTAAACTCTATGAGGTTTGGATAAAAGGAATAGAGAGTGAGGCCCGAAATCCAGTAGGACAAGAAGGTAAATTTTCCTGCCACTTTAGAGGAAGGTCTCATGTCTTCTACCTTCTATCAGCCTTGAATTACCTTAATATCGTGGCCTTCCTTATCCCTCTCCAGAGCTCCAAGGAGGCCTCTGGCTTGGCCTGGTGCCCACTCCCCACCAGAAGGAACAGGCACCACCAAAGCCTCTCCCCTCCACCCTTTCTTGGAAAGACAGCAGGTGCATCCTTACTGGTCACTGCTAACTCAGCTCTGCCTGGGGAGGTAATGTTGCTGGGGTCAGGCAGAGCCCTGGGTTAAGGAAGTATTCCTGCCTCTGGCAGTTTTCTCAATGCAAAATTAGGGAATTGAAATAGATACATTTTAAGTTCTCTAGTTCTAAATTTCTAGTTTAAAGATTTCCAGATTAATACTTACCTTGGGGATCGTTCTTTAACATCCTCTGATGCTGATTTATGAGAATAAATCTGTTTTGGAAAAAAACAGGATCATGATTATCCATCACAATGACTACTATCTCCAAATCTTTATTCATTCCTTTTCTGTATTTTAAGTCTTATCTACCTGGTGAAACAACTTTTGGGACTAGGAACTCTATCCTGCTCAATACTGGAAGTAATAGAATTCAGTAGGTGGCTAGGTACAAAATCAAGTGATCAGCGCACAAACCTCAATAGCTTTCCCAGGTACCCCCAATAACTAATTAGAAAGTGGAAGAACAATCCCATTTACAACAGCAATAAAAATGTTAAGTACCTAGGAATAAACTTGACAAAACACGTGTAAGATCTATGTGATGAAAACACTAAAACTCTTCTCACTGATGTTAAGCTATAAATACGTGGCATGAGATACCATGGTCCTAGAATGTTGTAAAAATGTCAATTCACAAATTAATCTACAAAGTCAATGCAATCTTATTCAAATCCCAAGACAGTTTTTTTTTTTTTTTTACAAAAATTGACCACTTGACATTTGGTAGAGAAAATGGGCAAGAATAGCTATGAATTGTATGAAAAAGAAGATCAAAGAGCAGGAGCTCACCCTACCAAATACATAATTCGAAATACGTTATAAAGCAACTGGAATTACGTAGTGTGATCCTGGTACTGGCACAGGAGAGAACAGAGTCTAGGTAGAGATGGTATTTTAGATCACTGAAGAAAGAATGAACCATACAATACACATTGTGTTAAAGCAATTGAATATTCATGAAGGGAAAAATAAGTTAGACTCTCTACCTCAACCATACTAAAAAACAAAGAAATAAAATTCCAGATGGATTGAAAAATACCAATAACATAATCCCCCCTGGCACAGGCTTGCCGGGTTGACCCCACGTCTGCTACCTGAGGTGCCACCTCAACTCACGCACAATGTCAGGTGGGCACTGCCCTTGCTGGGCTCTTCCTCGCCTCGTCTGTGCCCTCACTACTGACCAGCCCTTTGCAGATGGACATGTTTTTCTCTAGACACGTTAATACATCCAGTGGGGTTCTGCTCACGTCTGTAGACCAGGGACCTTACATCTCTGCCCTGCTCCATTATGTGTAGACCTTGGCATTTCTCTCTTGGATAGCCATGTTTTAAAAAATTGTCTACCACATTTTTAAGTCCGCAGGGAGGGGGAACACTTCACGAAATGGTGATAAATCTCATGCAGGGACTAGGCCCAGGAGGGCTGGAGTATTCAGGGATGGCTTCATGAAGAAAGATGAACTTGAGGCGGCTTTTGACAGACTCACAGGACTTCCACAGGCAGAGTGACATATGGGAATCTTAGATGGGCAAAGGCACAGACACAAGTTTTAAAGACATAAAAAATACATAATTTAGCTTTAGAAGTATATATGTATTATTATTATTATTATTATTATTATTATTATTATTATTATTATTATTATTATTATTATTATTATTATTATTATTATTATTATTATTATTATTATTATTATTATTATTATTATTATTATTATTATTATTATTATTATTATTATTATTATTATTATTATTATTATTATTATTATTATTATTATTATTATTATTATTATTATTATTATTATTATTATTATTATTATTATTATTATTATTATTATTATTATTATTATTATTATTATTATTATTATTATTATTATTATTATTATTATTATTATTATTATTATTATTATTATTATTATTATTATTATTATTATTATTATTATTATTATTATTATTATTATTATTATTATTATTATTATTATTATTATTATTATTATTATTATTATTATTATTATTATTATTATTATTATTATTTGTTTTGCTATGCTGCTTTAATTTTAATCACATTAATGGCTCTTTGGATCCAGTGGATATATTGTATAAGGAAAAAAACAAAAGATTTAATTTCAGACAGCTGGGTACTGATTATCGCAGGGATGATGTGTAAAAAACACAGTGATGCATTTTTGTGTAACTTTGTTTCAAAACTTGTTTTGTTTTTAGTTAATGGTTCTTTTCTCTGAAGAATCATGACAATGTTTAATTGTCATACACCACGGTCAAGGGTTCAGATCCCTGTACTGGCCACCCACCAAAAAAAAGAAAGGAAGAAGGGATGAAAACTATTCAAAACCCCATTCTTGGGCTGGCTGGTTAGCTCAGTTGGTTAGAGCATGGTGTTGTTAATGCCGAGGTCAAGGATTAGGACCCCAGTAGGCACCAGCTGCCAAAAAAAAAAAAACCCACCAAACAAAAAAAAGAGTAAAACCCATTCTTCCAGATGAGTAGCTGACAGGTTCTTAAAGAACATACTAAATCTAATGTGTTACATAATCTTACTATTAAGCATTTTTTTTTTCTACAATTTTTAGGTCTGCTTTATTCTCTGAGCAAAGTAGAAAATCAGTGTCTTGGCCAAAGTTACGTGACCAAGACAAGATACGGACTCGGAGCCTCTGGTCTTCCTGCTTGGGCACATTAATGGCATATCCTAAATGATGGGAAAATCCTGAGTCTCCTGTTTCAGCAGTTGCGCTCACCTCATGTGACTCCTGGTCTTTCTGTTCACCCTGGGCTTCTGGGCTCTCGTTGATGCCGTTCTCAGTTTTCCACTGGTCCGGATCCCATTCTGCCTTGGACGCCTTTGCTTCCTGCTGCTCACTGAGAAGCTTCATCAGGAGGCCTGTTCTGAAGGCCTCTGTTTGTACATGGGACTCAGAGCAGTCCATTTCCAAAGTCTGGATACCATGAGAAACGAGCCTTCTCAGTCATTGTTGGAGAAGAGGGATCTTAGCTGCTGGTTTAGCTGAAATTCAAATTGATCACCTGGGGATGAAAGCGATGGGTAAGTGAAGCCTTTGGGCTTGAGGGGTAAGTCAGTCTCCCGGCTGCCGTATTCCCATTGTGTTTCACTGGATTGTTTAGCAGTTGGCACTGACTTTAATGCAGTCACAGGAGAATCTATAGCAGAATACTTGTGATGCTCTGATCCCTCTTGATGCTCTGATCCCTCAGTGATGTTCTGATCCCTCTTGATGCTCTGATCTCTCACTTTTTTTTTTTTTTTAAAGATGACCGGTAAGGGGATCTTAACCCTCGACTTGGTGTTGTCAGCACCACGCTCAGCCAGTGAGTGAACCGGCCATCCCTATATGGGATCCGAACCCGGGGCCTTGGTGTTATCAGCACCGCACTCTACCGAGTGAGCCACGGGCCGGCCCAGATCTCTCACTTTTTTGAAGTGCCTTTTCTTTATGCCTCTTTGCTTCTTGAGGATTTTGCACACTCTCTGCAGCCTTTTCTCTATACTCTCAAGCTTTGCCAGGCTGTTTTTCTGTGGTTGGGCAGTTTCTAACTTCTTTGAAAAGATTTGGCATCTTAAAAGATTAGATTGCATAAGCATGGCAGTTTTTTCTTTCTTTTTAACCTCATCAATTTTTTCTTGAATTTCTTTAGCTAACAGATTTTCTAGAAAATAGAGTTTCCTCAGTTCATTTTTGTAGGGTGAATTGTTTGATTCAGGTATAAGAGAGAGTGTATTTGTATTTTTTTTCATATAACCCAGGGGCATATCTTCATCCTGTACATTTGAAAAAAGAAGTTTAATGAATGGTAATAATGTTGGTTGTATGTCTTCTAGGTTTCCCTCTGATAGATAAGATAACAGGTAATTTAGTGTGTGTATAATTTCACTTTTTTCATTTAGGTCTAGCTGCTCATTCATATCTGACCAGTTCATGCCAGTTTTGTCCGAGGATGCCTTCTCTGGCTCAATCGTCAGCTCAGTGCTTGTGTTCTTCCAAGATTTTAATACTTTCATGAAAGCTCCTTCAGGATTTCTTATAGATGCCTCTTCAACTGTCAAAAGAGAAGAGACTGCTTTTGATAAGGAAGACCGATGGAGTGGCTTTTTTATCAGGCCACAGCTATAGATCCCAGTCAAATAAATTAGGAGTCAGCAAACATATGAGTGCCATTTAGAGAGGAGGAAAACAAACCAACACTTGAATCTATAAAATAGCAACAACAGAAGGATAAAAAGACATCGTTTGAAAAAGTGGCCGCCTACTCAGAACACTCCATTTAGATTATGCCATTGGTCCCCAATGGCCAATTGCCCAGTACTCATGCCCAAGGCTGGAAGACAGATATTCCCCCAGTCAGCTGGCCTCTCTGCAGACCTTCCATGCCTCCTCACGTTCAAGTGCCCCATACTGTCCCGCCTCGTGTGCAGAGCGAGTGCAAGTCTTCCTCTGTCCCCCTCTTTAGTGTGCTTTTGTTCTCAGAACCATCACAGGTGACCATGACGAAAGACAGTCCTGTGAGGGGAAAAAGGGCAGAGACGCTAAAGCAGAAACGCCACTCCCCCTGCTAACAGGCCCTCATCTGGACGTCCTTCTCCACCTCCCCACCCAGTTCCTTCGCTTGGTCCTTGCTCCCATATACCATAGCCCCCAGAACAGAAGGCTCTACACAAGATAAAATATTATTTCTATCCTGGTTCTTTCTTTAAATTTGGGCATGGATCTGGGGTATAAGTTAAGAGATTTCTAATTTGCCAGCTTGTATGCCTATGTGGAATGTTCAGTAAATGTGTGGAATAAAAGTAGTTTCTGGATAAATATTACTAGAGGTCCTAAAATGCAGAAGAAAGAAAGCAACTTTGTCAGAGGCCTAGTACTTTGTTTTCATTTCATTGCTAGTATTTCCAGCTTTACTTGGGGAACCATCCAAAGCTTCTGACTGCATGAAGTCAAGTGTACCATTGTGTAGCTGAGTTTCCAGAATTAAAAGTATTTTTGGTGGTGGTGAGGGTCAGAAGAGGAGGGAAGGATCGTGAGAAAGGAGGAACATGGGCTTGTGGAAATTGGGGACAGAAGACCCAGGCACCAGGCTAGAGCACTTAACACCTCTGATCTTGCTTTTTCTCATTTGTAAAAGGAGATTAAAAATGCTTGTTCTGCCAACTTCTAGGGAAGAAGGAAATAATAAAATTGGTAAGAAAAAAAGCACTTTGGGTCCGGCCTGGTGGCGCACTGGAGAGTGCGCCGCTTGGGAGCGTGGCGGCGCTCCCGCT